>NW_005179015.1:0-113031 GCF_000350225.1 Chondrus crispus | reverse complement strand
TTTCTACTTCATAACATCTACCTTCCTTCATCATATTTCCTCCGCCCTATTGCAATAGCGCGCACCAATTCTGATGCCCCCCGGGCCATGGCCCGAAGAAGAAGCCTGCGCTTGCAGTACTGGACGTTGAGGACGTGCGATACAAGAGGAAAATTTCTTCCGACCCCGTGATCGTTGAAAACTTCTTGGGGAGAGCATGTGGTCTTTGGAACGCACTGAGCAGCAAGAAACGATGGGCAGAGACTAGCTACGACGCAATTTTTAAACTGTGTGTGGCGCTGACAACTCTGCATGCGTGCTGGAATCCACTTCGCCAAGATGATGTCGAGCGGCACGCACGCATTCTCGACCGCCAATTGCACGTTGGAAACACGCGCATTTAGAAGTGCAGGAGAGCTCAAGAGCGCTATCGCCGAAAGCGTGCCAGCAGGGTGCAACTTCAGCTGCGTGTACTGTTTTTATCCTGATCAAGAGCCATCTCCCAGCATCTGACCAATGTAAACGATTGGTATTTGAAGTACTTCGACAATTACATGATGTTTTAAAATTGATCATAAACTACTGTATGGATGCAGCCTTTCTCACAGTAACGCAGGGAAGTTTGATTTCTCCGTGTGGCACACGGAGAAATTAAACTTCCGTAAAAGCATCCGTATCTGCGACAACACCATATTCTTCCACTACGGCAGCCGTTAGGTCCACATAAAGCATCTTAGTTCCACCACCTTCCTTAAAGGCTAGATTATGCTTTGAGACGACCTGTGATTGTACAGAAAAGGGCAGCGAAATACGAGCTACGGATTCCACTGCATCTGAGCTTCGTTTTCTAAGCTCGCTTAAGGATGCCTCGAACCTAAGGACCGAAGGGTGATAGGGCATAAAACCGCTTTGAGAATCGGCTAGTTTCCAACGGTGCATGACTAGTACATCCATAAGAGGGTGTGGTCATCGCACTGCTAACTGTAAAAACTGCCCTCTATCTACGATCGTAATTGAAAAATTCCCGCTGCCCAAGCCGGCGGGTAATGTAATTGCAACGCAGAGTCGCTTTGTTACGGTAGATTGTTCGGCCCAGCTCGAAATCATGTACAGCGGTTTAAAGGTCAACTCTCCGGATATTAACTCAGAACCAGCGCCAGTTTCGAGGTCTTCTGAATCGCTGTCGTCAATTTCTCCGCAACTTATAGTGGAGAAACGGCGCTTTCGTGCGGAACTAGCAAGATCGCTCGCGCTACACCGCCGATCCAGCGCAGTTCCTTCATTGACATCATCGGTCTCCCCGACTTAAGCAGAACCGTAAATAAATTGTTAAGCTTGTTAGTATATTCAACAAAAAAACAATGATGTTCGCAGCTACAGATACGAACCTTCTGTATTCGATTTCGCTCCAAACTCGAGTCGCATGGCGTTGTAGCATGTGCGGAAGTTAGTTAGCTTGTGATTAATAGAAACACCATCGGATTCCCACACCACCTTGGGCTGCTCACCACCTGTTAGCTCGCCTTTCTCGAACTTGGCCCGCAGGAGCCGCACCGCCAGGGACCTTTTGGTCAAGCGACCGGTGCAACCCATCTTCGCACAATTGCGAGGAGGAAGACGTGTGAGGTGGGGGAGATCAGAGGTGGGTCTGTGTCGAGACTAAAGCTCCAGAGGGAGCAAAGGTGGGTGTCAAGTAGGTAAGATCATCCACGCAAAGGTGTAGAACTAGAGCTAGAGGAGGGAGAGGGAGTGCACAAATGTGACCTAAATTTGGCGCGTTACGTGATGGGGCGAGTCATGCCCCTTGCACCCATCCTTTTCGCCGGAAAATGCAGAATATTTGCATATTAAGACAGGCATTGTTTTTGTATTTTCGAAAATCATGACTTTATGCTCGTGCCAAATATTGTTTTAATGCGCAGTAGAAAGTGCAATAAACAGGGAAACAGAAAATTTTCGGTTCCCTAGAGCAAACAAAGTAAAAACACCACGGGAAATAGAACCCCAAGGCTCGTTTAACACTCCACATTTAACCTACCTACTCTCGAAACTTCGAATTCGATTGTGAAATCAAGGCACAAAGTGCCATGAAAGAAGCGAAGTTTCGCACGTTCAGGACTTATTGCCGCTCAAAATAACTATGATTGAAAAATTTTCAGTTCCCCCCAGCCTCGAGATGCATGCCTAAGCCACCACAAGGGACCATCGATGCTAGAACAATTCACACAGAAAAACGTTTGCCATATAAATATATGAGAAACCATAACTTTCGAAACGATTTTATGCATGAATGGCAGCATGCATTAAATGAAATCTGAATACAATTTTGGCATGTTGCCGACTTGAGGCCTAAGAGGAAAACCGGAACGGGCGCAGTGTATCCGTTTGCAAATCGGATTTATAATGGCATTTCTTCTCTCAACGTTTCCCATTCGTGCCAACCCCTAACGTACCAGTCTCCCCTCTCCCATATCAGCGCGAAAATGCACCTTCCTCCTGCTCGTTTCGCAGAGATTGGCGCGGACCTGGCACAAAACACTCCAGGCCCAGGCATACTTTCGGAGAACCTTCGTTTCTGTTACTTGTTCGGCGTCACTCCATACATTCGTTCTGTTTTATGAGACCTTCTCCAAACCAAAATGCCGCAAACGACGCGACCCATACATCTGTTATGGGGCCTTCTATTTCTTAAAGTTTATGGAAGCGAAAAGACACATCTTACAATTGCGCGCGTAGACGCAAAAACGTTTCGTAAGTGGTCATGGTATTTCGTTCGTTTACTTGCAGACCTGGATCTGGTGAGTTTTCTGGCCATTCACAGGAGACTTTTATTTCGTCTTGAAGACGCATACCACTAACCGTTCCAAGCCTTGTGCAATATGAATAGTTGCCTTTGTGTGTTTACTTCCGGAGTGGAAGATAAAATGGCATAACCGTTTGGAACGGGGTTCTGGCAATGTTTGTAAAGTATCTGTCGACGGCACAGATTTTCGTATATATGAACCAACGACGTTGGATGCAAGATGGTTTTCACACAAGTTCAGAGGACCAGGCTTGTGCTATGAAATTGCAGTATGCATCAAAACGGGACACATAGTCTGGACGTACCGTCCCTTCCCTTGTGGCTCGTTCCCGAATATTACAATTTTCGGCTGCGCATGAAAGGCGAGCTCCTTCCGGAAGAGAAGGTGGTTGCTGATGGAGGATACAAAGATGGGTCCTGTATGCTTGGGACCGATGTTTCTGGGGCGCAGCAGAAAATACTTGCGACAGTGCGTGCTCGGCAAGAAACAGTCAACCGGCGGTTTAAGCAGTTTTTCGTTCTTGGCCATCGTTTTAGACACCACATAGGTCTCCATTCGGCTTGTTTTCACGCTGTTGCAAACATTACACAGCTTATGATTGAACGAGGCAATTCACTTTTTGCTGTTGAGTACACAGAGTAAACTGATTATGGTTGTTCTCGCTTCCAAAACTACCATTGATTACTCTGTCTTCAAAATGCTCCAAGACGGTCCTTTCTTTATTGTTCTATTCGATGATTTCCTATTACATATTCCACATATATTCGCACATTTATTAAGACGAGCACCAGTCAAAGCGTGAAGCAATTAGATCTTCTTGACAGTTAGGCAAAAAACGTAGCCCAGCGTCTCATCAACAAGGACAAGGTCTTTTACGTACAGCGGTGGTCTTTCAGACAGTTGTTCGTGTAACTACTCATTTACTGCACGTTTACACAATAAAAAGATCCTACTCATACACGAACAAACACTAATTTTCACATCAACAACGAAAATCCACAAAACTAAAACATTCCAATATTACTCATCGAAATCGTCGACAATGTCGTCTTCGACGACTTGCGATTCTTGCAACATTTCACCTCCACCTTCCTGAAACTTGCTGTGTACGGTCTGAAAATCCATGTTCATGCGACGAGCTCTTTTTGCACGATAGTTAGCCTGTGTTCGCCTGCGATTTTCCACAAGCTGGTCTCCAATTGCGCGTCGTTTGCGCTTCACTTGCTGATAAATCGAGAAATCTTGACAACGCAGCGGATGCATCTGTATGTGCGCATTTGTGAGCGAAACCGAAAAGTAAAAAATCAATCATACAGCGGTTCGGACCAGCGCCATTTGCTGGCCATTAATCCCCATAACGTGCACTGTCTTCCAAAAAAAGTTTCAACAATAATTCTATTGGTGGAATGCTTTCTGTTTGATGCCATATGGTGACCAGTGAGCTCGCCATGCCTTGGCTTTATAACCGGGTGCAGTGCACGCAACGTCTCTGCCGCTCCTTGATAGCCTTTGTCAAGAAGTCAGGCCCAAGAATCTGGGTACTGTTCGGCCAACGGCAAAACGTCCGCAATATTTTTTCGTCATCCCGTTTCTTTAACTGCGCTTCGTGAAAGTTTCTCCTTTGTAAAAGATGTCGATGTCCGACACAGCACCCGCGTAGTGCATACTCAGTCCGATAGCAAGTCCATTTGGGAGGACAGAAACTTCTGTCTTATAGCTGTAAAGTTTATCCTTACCGCTAAACGTTGACTTGGCTTCAGCGTGGTATCCGGCAGGCCGGTTACTTTGTTGAGAAGTGACATCCGTGGCGTACCACGCGAGCTTGTACGTCTTGAATGTGGTCTTCCTTTGCAGCAGCCTGCTCATTGTGAAATACTCTGCGATGCGACGAATATACGGCTCTTGTACAATTGGTAGAATCGCGACTAGAAATCTCACGATGAGTCGCTCGAAGGTGGGGCCCTTGATCTCAAACGTGAGCCCCAAAAAATCCCACCGACCGCCATGTTTTATCACCACCAGAAGCATGAAAAATCAATCTTTTGGTGTCTGTGCGGTTCGCTTACCCCTGCCGGTGTTCCAATTCTCAAGCACATACTGGTCTAGGCGAGTCCAGATTGATGAGAGCTCAGAGAATGTAAAGTTGGTCATTTGGTGCACCCCCGCTGTACCACCCTGTAGCAAAAAGGAGTCCAGAATTGGACTGTCACTGTCGGCATCGTCATCCGACTGACTGGCGATAGGGGCCGTATCGTACTGCGCGAATTCTTGTTCGCGCGTTGCTACAGCATCAGCAAGGAGGCGGAGGGCGGATGCCGCGTTTTGGTTAGAGGCCGGGGGCATTGTGTTCGAGGAAAGAGGCCGACACTCTGGATGTAGATCGTTGCGAGGGGATGTTTGCGAATGGTGTGGATCCGATTTGTGGCGTGCTCGCTCTCTTGCGAGTTTACTGAGTCTTCACTGTATTTGACAGTGTGGCGACGGAAAAACAGGAGGCTTTTTTCAACAGTTGTGGTCCACCAGAATTTACCGGGAAAAAACAGGTCGCGCAAATCTTTAAAATATTTTGCATTTATTGTGTACTTGGGCATGTATGCCCGTTTCGTGATGTCGTTCCTGATTTGGTGAGGGTGTTTGTAAAAGATCTACTTACCTCGCCGTAAGTCTGTAACTGAGACAAAGGTCTAATGGTGGGTTATCTTCGAAAATGAACCCTCCGACCTTGTCACTTTCACTGTAAACCGCGGCATAGAGCTTGCAAATATGTCAGATCGTGACGCTGAACTGACCCTTTCTTAATCGGCGTGACTCAGACATTCGCTCAGGCATTTAGACAGACCTGAACTGTACACGCCCTCACCTGAACCGCACACGTATGCGTATGATTGGATACAGTAGACACAGTAGATGCTCGACGGTCTGCAACCAGGACATAAGGGTCCGCCACACTCTACACGCCCAGCACTGCCCTCAAGCCCTTCTGAAGCGATCGGACTCAGCCTGATTGCAACTCCTTATCAAAGAGCGATAGGACTGTGCTTAAAGTGCTCCGTACGGCACTGGGAAGAGCGCACGACCCGCTGTTTTCTACCAAAGCGAACTGGGTGTTATTATATAGAATGTTGATGGTCTCCAGAATCTGGCACAAGCTATGGGTTGTTCCCTCGCAGAGAGATTTATCAGTCGGCGCTTGGATATCATGATATCATCTAGGGCGGCGCCGTGATCCAGACTATGAAACGCGATTTGTGAAACTTCACAAACTAATTCTACTATGTGAACGTTCACAAAAGCACGGTGTTTTGTGAAACTTCACAAACCAGTTCTACTATGTGAACGTTCACAAAAGCACGGTGTTTTGTGAAACCTCACAAACCAGTTCTACTATGTGAATTTTCCCCAAGGCCGGGTACTCGGTTGTCAGTCCGCATGCGCCCCTCCGTCATCACCGAGGCCGCCCATCCCAACCAATTGGCCGGCACCTGTGCAGCATCCCTTCTCCTCACATATATATCTCTCCTGTGTACTATCTGCAGCGCACCGTGTGCATCCCACGCCAAGTTCTTTTCCGGCGTTCATCGTTTTGAGTTGAGAACAATCAATGGGTAAGCATCCAGGTCGCAGTGCAAGAACCATCTTCCTGTTTACGGAGCAGCCCCTTCTGGATCGGCATCAACTCATATCTTCTGCGTCCTGCAAATCGACACTTGCGAACGTGAAAAGAGCGCGAAAGCTCCCACAACATTTCGCTGGTCTTCACGACGCTCCCGATCCCCTTGGTGTCGATACTCAATCTTCGAAACTAGTCCTAGACCTCATTTCCCAGTACTCCAAATTTGGAACGCCTCTTGCACTCCGGGATGATGCCATGGGAGCTTTCGTCCAAGGTCTCAGAATTGTTTATTCGGAGCACGGCCACACAGGAAACTGGACTATCAACTATACAGCGAACGAAGCGCATGGCAATCCGTTGAACGGAAATCCAGACATCAGCTCTCTGCGCCGTTCGCAAAGAGTTAACTTGGCCAGATTAGGGAACGTTGCCTTAAAAGCACGCCCCGTAACTGCAGCCATAATTTACGGAGGGAGGGTTTTCAAGACTTGCAGTGATACGTACTTGCGCGTGCGAGTTGATGAGGAGTACTTACCTGCACTTCGTGCGTACCCTCAGGTATGCTCAGAGTTCAAACTTTTCTCACCCCCTCCCCTTATGAGTGTGTCAGAGCGGCTGTCCGCATGACAGCGAGCTGTGTGACAAAACCGTGCAAGCGAGAGCGACCGCGCAACAGGTAGAAGTTTGCCTGTGCACTATGATGCATACCTTCCTCTAGCGAGTTTCCACTTCTACATATAGATGTTGTCTGGACAGTATCTGCGTGATCACCTCATATAAATGCCGTCTGGACAGTATCTGCGTCATCACCTTTTACAAGTTCACCAGAAAAAGGCAAGTCGACCAGCAAGTACCGCCCTTGTGTAGAATCTTCCGGAAGAAGCCTTACAAAGGAGGCGAGTAACCATCTTCGCCGTTCTCTTTCGCAACCGACTTCTCTTTGATCGCGTCGCTCCCTTCATCAATTCTCCGTATTGCTGACAGGAATCGAGACCCGTCGTGGTGTCGCTGGGGGCGGCACTCTGCACACTGAAACACCATTATGGTGTTTCAGTGTGCAGAGTGCCGCCGAGTCGAATATGTCTATGATAGACATACTCGACTTGGGGGCGAGGTGCTTAGAGTCGTAATCGCTGACAGGCGTAAACATCAATCTTGACACAAAAGACAGCCTCTATCACATCACTATGGCGATTCGCGGTTGACTGTTGTTTCGGACAGTTGTTGTCGGATTAGCCATCTCGTGGAAGGTGGGCTCTTGAGCTGGGTAGGGCAGTAATATCCGAAGCAAATCTCCCGGGAGTGGCCCAACAGCACGGCGAGCAAGCCGCCGTCTGCAACGGCCTGGACGCCGCGGTGGTCCACGACGCTTCTCCCTAGCGCGCGCATGCGCCATGACCTCGATAGATGCGCCGCAGTTGGGCTGGCCTTCGGCCTCCGCGTCGGACAGATAGTGTAGAAGGCGTTGGAGTCGAGGTCGTGGGCCAGGATGTGACGCATAGAAGGGACCTCCTTGAAGTAGCGTACGGAGCGTCAGCGTCGGAGTCAGTGACGTGAGCAGCAGCGACCTGCCGATTCCCTTGCGCTTGTAAGCAAAGAGGTGGTGAAGCCTTTCCTCGGACCATGTTGAGGACAAGTGAAGCGGTAGGGCGCCGGAGGAGAGCGGTCGGAAGCGATAGCTGATAATGAGCAACGGGACAGGCTTCGCGCAAAAAAAGCCGACTTCATCGTCTTTCCGCCGATAGGAGTGCAGACTCGCCCAAAGGTAGAAGAAAGTGAAGACCGTGAATGCTTTTTCCATTTGCCCACAAAAAATCGCTGGACGTAAAGTCAACCCGAGTTCAAAAAATCCCACCACGAGTTTTGCGCACTGACCTCCAGCAAGGTGCCTACCTGTCGGCAAGAAACGCAAGTCTGGTACAGTACATCGTTGTGCCGTCCAACGGACACGTACCTGCCCCCGTTGTACACCATTTCTGTACAAATCACACGTGTCGAGACTCGAACAGGTGTGCAGCAAGGATTCCACCGACACAAGCCGAAATGTCGGTGATTCCATCCAACTGTCGCGAACCAAGCGGAATCTCGACGACCGTAGACTAGACGTAGAATGCTGCTCCCGTCCCAGAGAGAGGAAGGACTCGAACATCTTGAGCAGTAAAACAGAACAACAACCCCCCCGCGAAACCACTCGCTACTCCACCCTGTTCTACGGGTAGCGAAGTGGATCGAGGCGCACCTCGCTCTGTCTCTCGCCGCGCCTTCTTACTACGAGGCCTGTGGTCCCTGTCGTCGCTCTCCGGTCTACAAGTGGATGTACAGTGACAACCACACTAAACGCCCCCTAACCGCGCTCCTCCGTCAGCCTCAACAAGTTCGACTTTGTTTTGCGGTTCGCGTGTCGTGGCCAATTGTTTCCAAGTCTGTTTTGCACCCAGGTGGTACGTGAGCCTTGCCATGACCTGCACTTTCTGATAGGTAGCAATTGAAAATTAAAAAAGGGTGCTTGTCTGACTTAGTCGAAGGTACGTTACGCCTGCAGCCCGCTTTGCCACCATGCCACACTTCTACTCTTTCGGATAGTCATATTCTAGTTTTTTGACTTTAGTGCGGGTGCCATGATCAGAACTTCTGTGGTCACGGATCGACGGACTATATAACTACGGCATATATCAAGACGCGTGCAGCCCATAGAAACCTCAGCATAATTGTGGTGGACCTTTGATTAGTATGGGCAACAAGTATAGGTCACGGTTGCGAATGATACAAGGACTTTCCCATCTATGTGAAGAATCGGGAGATTATCCTGCGCTCACAAGCGTGCGTGATGTAGCAAACCGAATGAATTTCCCGCTTCTAGAGCAATTCATGGCTTCAGTCCCGGATATATCATTTCGAACGAGTCCTTGAACATATAAAAGGAATTCTTCATAGAAAGATACTTTGGTGATAATCAGAACACTTCTCAGAAACCGAAATACGAATAGAGAGCTCAGGTTGCTTGCTGAAGTTGAGTACGGTCATGTTTCAAGATTTCTTTCCTTTTGTAAATGATATGAGCAGCTGGTTTATTCAGATTGATTAACATCTTACTTGCGTCACAAGCAATGTTCAGGCACACACTGTTGAATATAAAAGCAAGAAGATCCTGAGAGACGTGGGAATGGTTTGTGATTTATAAACGCTGGGTATCGGATCGTGTGCGCCTACCAATAGCTTTCTTTCTATCTGAATCAGAAGTCTTTCAGTACTTGAGAAAACCTAGCTCTAATGTTGTACTTCGTACATTTTACGGAGAAAGAAGGTATGTCGAATAAAATTTCTGTGAGCGTATGAAGTGGAACCTGTTCTCTTCATTGAATTCTGTTTCGATATTGCAGACATCCAGTTATGATTAATTCACTCAAGAATACAGATATAGGCACTATAGGCATGGGAATGAATCCAAGACTTTCTCAATAATGCGAGAATAATGAAAATAGGGAAATTTGGAGCGAAAATCGCTTTGAAATGGGGTTCTTCTCGAGGTACCCGAAATCCCGATAAGCCTTATGTCGGGAAAATGTAACCCCTGCGAAAGAACCCCAGAAAACGCATATTTTCTCCGATGTACCAGGCAAGACACTCCCTCGTGTCGTTGGCTACAAGCTACCGTTTCAGGTCTTTTTCACATACCTGAATGCTGTCACTCCTTTTTCGACGTGACCCGTCACGAAAGTGTCCGACTTTTTCCGTTACTTCAGGAGGTTTTTTGTCAGCTTACGCATTGAACTTCCCCCCTTCTCTCAGAGCCTCTATTTCGTCATTTATCATACCGAGAGCATGGAACAACGTTTTTATAAGGTACGGGGCTCTGCTAATGCAAAAGCCCAATTTGATCAAGTATCGGATTTTCCCGCGAACCCCTGTATGGGCCAACCTCATGCGCAAAGCACCGATCTTTGCGCAATTATCTCCTTTTTGCTTCAGAAACCTACCCTTGGTAGTGTGTACACTGTGCACACTAGGTCTTTCCGCCAGTTATAAGGTATCTGGCCAAATACCGCATGGTTCATGAAAAATTTACACTTTTGGCATGATCGCAGGATGTCAGGGCAGCATACTGTGAATTCGACCAAAGACCCCAACGTATAGCAAATGATTTTAATATTTTCCAAAACCCATCATAGGAAAACAACTGAGAGAGCATTCACTGTAATACTTGGTAGTGCTCAGAAATCCAAGTCCTCAGTCTCAAACATGGCGTCATCGTGGGGTCCTGCGTGAATACTGATGTCCATTCTAGCCTTACGCTTCTGTCTGTACTTGGCCTGTACCCGCTTGCCCTTCTCAACCCGGTCGTTCCCAAGCGTGTATCTTCGATTTTTCACACGCCTGTAAAGATTCAGATCAGCTCCCCGTAGTGGGTGCCAGCGGATATGCATGTTGGTAACACCCAACAGAAATGAAAATATGATGTCGTACATCTTTTCACCCCAACGGGATTGTCATCTAAGAACATTCCATAAACCACACAAGCGACGGAAGTAGTTTTCAACGATAATTCTATCCGATGCATGTTCTCGATTGCCAGCCTCTTCTTCTAAAGTCAAATATCGTCCTGGCCTTTTTTTCGTAGGAACAATACCACGAACAGAATCTGCCACACCCTGCTATCCTTTGTCAAGAAGACAAGCCCAGCTTTTGAGATATTTGTCAGAAAGAGCACCAGCGTCCAAAATGTCATCCTCCACTTCACTTTTCTTCAGCATCAACAGATGTTCATCTTTTATACTGTAAAAAATATCGATGTCGGCTGTTGCACCTGCAAAATGCACACTGCAGGCGATTGCCAATCCAATTGGTAGAAGTGAAACCTCCGTCTTATACCCGTAAAGCTTATGCTTTCCTGACAAGTATTTCTTGGATTCTTGATGATTTCCCGTAGGCCTGTTAGTGTGTTGAAAAGTGACGTCCGTCGCATATCGGGCGTAGGGGTACTTTTTGAACGCCCGATTGCTTCTGAGGATGCGCTCCATGGGCCACGATGCCCCGGCACCAAGCACCAATGTTTTATAACTCACGTCCGCTGCCATTCGAATGAACTTCTCAACAAGACCCCTCAACGACGGGCCCTTAATCTTAAACATGCGACCGAGAAAGTCCCACTGCCCCCTATGCTTCATGCAACTTAGTACGATGAAGAGCATGTCTCTTGCCCCATGTTTGGTCTTTCTCCCTCGTCCCGTGTTCCAATTCTTGAGCATCACCTCCCTGAATTTCATCCAAACTTCTTGGAACTCATCGGGGGCGAAGTTACACATTTTCAAGATGGCAGGGGACCCGCCAGACTGATAAAAGGATTCATAGGTGGGCGTCGAGGAGTCTGTTTCCTCATCAGTGTCCCTTTTGAGGTCCTCCATGGGGTATGCCTCGAGGTCGTTTGTGAGGTTGACAGCTGCTTCGGAGAGCAGCTGTAGCGCATTTTGCGCTTCTCTGGGACTGATGGACATTGGAGCGCATGCAACGTGAAGGATAGTGTAGCATCAGCGCGGATCAGAATTAGATTTAGAATTAGATCGCGCGCGCGCACACACGTGTACTGCCAGGACTGTCAGGACGCCCGCACACACGTGTACTGTCAGGACTGTCAGGACGCCCGCACACACGTGTACTGTCAGGACTGTCAGGACGCCCGCACACACGTGTACTGTCAGGACTGTCGGGACGCCCGCACACACGTGTATCATCGGCGCGCGCGCACACACGTTTATGGACAGCGCTACAGTAGCTGAGTACGGTAGCTCAGCACTGTAACGCGCTACAGTGCAGTACGGACTGTACTGTACCCCTGTATGATAGACGCGACAGACGCGTAATTGTATATTAAACCACGGGAACCGACGGCGGCGGAGGGAAGGAAAGGATCGGCTTGGCCAGAACCTCACCGTCGGCTAGCCCGGAACGCTTACTCTAACTCGCGCACGCCTCTCTGTTCGCGTTTTAGAGTAGAAGGACACGGGTAGCGGACGCGTACGTGCGCGTGTGAGCTTGGATCCGCCTCCGCCCGTCGGCACTGGAGCGTCACCCAGTGCCGCGCCGGGGCGTCGAGGCGTTGATCCGCTCTACCTCGTACACTAACGCGTTCGCGACCCGACCCGCTCTACCACCGCTACCGGCCCGTGTCCTTCCTCACGCGTTGCTTACTGGTCCTTTCTGTTCTTCTCGCGTTCTACAGGGCCTCTTACGCGGACTGAGCATACACCCCTGTCGTTGGGGTGTTTATGCTACAGATAGGAGGTTTGCCGTGGGGGCGGTCTGGTTCTTACTGCAATATGTTGCTTTATTCTGAAGGACTTTGACGGGAGTCAATACATTGGCGCACTTTCTGATATGATGAGTATTTCCGGAAATACTGTATGATCGCCAAAAGATGAAATCTCTTGAAAAGAGATTGACATATTTGTGAAAAAATATTTTTTACAAATGACCAAGTCTTTGGTGATACATTCAGTCATCTTGCAGGGCACTTACCCCTTTTGTGCTCCGCTGAGTTTTACGCATGAAAGTCGGTAACTAGTTGAAAGGTCTACACCGAATAGGGTAATTAGTCCAGTCTACAGTATTTCCGTACGGGGGTTTTCGAGGAACACATCATTATTGGTGCAGCCTACACCATTTGAAATACTACACTATTTACAAGTTGTACGAAAATAATGAAGTCTACACTATTTCAAAACGTGCTAAATAGTGAAGCATAAATGACACGTCATTGTCTTCATATTTTCGAAAGCTCGAAAATACGGGCTTTTAAACGCTGTTACGTTTTGCACAATTTGAAATTCACAGCAAGCAGGGCATTGTGGGTAAGAATCATTCCTCACAGGCATAGTTGAGACTTTTATCGTCTCAACGACTATATTGTACTGGCAGCCTGAAGCGTCACACGAACGTTCTTCGGGAAGCTGTGTACGTCAAACAAGGTCCTTAGCACCCTCTTTCACGAAGAACAACATAGTGAGCTGACCATAATGAAGCCGTTACCTCATCTACGTGTTCACTGTAGCAACTGAACGGCTTAATAGCTGTTCTTTATTCGTTAGCTGAGGTGATAAAAGTTAGCAACCTTGCCTCCAAAACGTATAAGAATCACTGTAGCATTACCACTCTTTGTGTCTGTCCCATCGAGAACCCGAGACAACATCCTGCAATATGCCGATCCCGAGTTCTTCCCCGATTGTCGCTTTCTTGCAGCAAGCTGTATCGAACGCCCAGAACGTTGCTCCGACACCAGACCTCGGCCCATCCGATGCTACCCCCACAGATACGGTCCCTTCTCCCTTGGTGCCCACGCAAGCACAAGAGTCTGCACCACCGTCCAACCGCAAACGCGCATTGCAACAGGTGGTAACGAAGAGAGACAGGAAGAATGTCGTCAAGTGGATGGACCAACAGCTCACTGATGGTACGCCAATCAAAGGATTGATGGCACGTACAGTACGACACTTCCCGGCGCTTTTCTCAGCGTCAGAGAAAGCCAACATCATCAAGGCCATGCGCTGGTGGAAAGACAAGGAAGTCATACTGCATGAGGAGGAATATGCGTATCTGTCTCATCGAGCAACAAGGAGACAGCGGGGTGGTTCTGTGGAGAGCGCATTAATTAATGCGGGTAGAAGAAAAGTCTTGTGCAAGGTCAGGAAAGGATGTGGGCGAAAAATGGAGTCGTGGAATATTGCTCTCCAAGATGCTCTGCGGGTTGAGTTTGAGAGACTGTCGAATGTGGGAATGAAGTTTTCGTCTCGGTTGATAGGCGTGGTGGCCCGAGATCTGATCCGTGTCCTTCAGTCGGAAGGCAAGCTGCCGAATGTCAACGGAGGGGGCGTGCGACTTTCTACGCTTATTAACTCAGGGTGGGTGCAGCGATTCATGGAACTTCATAATATTGTGTCGAGGAGACAATGTGGCAAGCTCATGATCAGCCCGGCAAAGCAAGTGTTTATCGAGAAGCAGGTCGCTTTTCATCTGGGGTGTGTGAAGCGTGAATTTGAGAGTGGTCTGCTCGATGAGGATTTGGTGGACAATATCGATGAGACGCACTTTATTATCAACCTCGACGACCGTAAAACATTTGGCCTTTGTGGAGCTCAAGAAGTGAAGTATGCAGATGTTACGTCTGGGGGACAGGGCATGACTATGGTAGTGAGACTTACCAGTGGACGAAATGCTCAAATCATGCCAGCCTTTTTGATATTTCAGAATGCTAATCGCAGTTATCCTATCCGAGGCATTGTTGATGATGTAACGGGGGCTTGTTACAGGACACAGCCCAAAGGATGGATGGATAGGGATGTGTTCTTACAGTGGCTACAAGAACCCAGGGCCATATCGCGAGATCCTTTTGGCAGGACAAGGACTATTTTTTTAGATAATTGTGCGGGACATGGGGAAACGGTAGAGCAGAATTTAGCTTTGGAGGCTTTGAAGTGCTCTCTGAGATTTTTACCTGCAAATTCTACGGATCTTTGTCAGCCGTGTGACAGTTTTGTGATACAGAAGCTCAAGGACAGGTGGGTCTCTCTATGGGATGCCAAGAAGGCAGAGTTATTGCACAGCCCTGAGTGGTTGCAAGGGAAAGGCGCTGGCAGGTTGCCCAATCCAGGAAAAAGGTACTTCCTACAGTTGGCAGCGAGGGTAGTGCATGACGTTAACCAAATGCGCGACGAGAATGGCGTTGGGTACGCTCGCAAGGCCATGATTCGTTGTGGTCTTTCACTGGACCTGAATGCCCAATGGAGGGTCGAGCAACTGTTTCCTCATTTACAGGAAATAATCAAGCGTCATACTGAGCACTTCGAAGGCGCCCCAGTGGAGGGATTGGTTGTGGGTGCAGCATAGTATACGTTCTACAGTTTAAGAGCCTTGCTACATTTTCTCTTAGATTTTAATGAAAAATAAAGGTTGCATCAATTGCAGTCTGTTCCTTTATAGTGAAGCCAACACTATTTGTTTTTTGGGTGGAATTTGACGCAGTCAGAATACTGTAGCCTGCACTAATTCAGATGGTTCACTATTTCAGCTACACTAATTACCCTATTCGGTGTACTAGTTTCTTGAAATATTAGCCCTGTGCAGTGCACAGGGCTAATATGGGAAGGCTCCAATGGTCGGATGGGGTTATGAAGCTTCTAGCGGATGAAAGTTATGGCCGAAATATGAATTTTCGCAACTTTCGCCCAAAAAACCATTTTTATAGTGCAGAGTGCTAGCTTTCACCTGCACTCCACAGAATGGAAAAATTTGATCCCGTTCTCGCGTTTGCTCATTTTTAGTGTTTTACAACTTACAGCATCCAGTACTTACAGCATCTAGTCCTTACAGCTACCCTTCAGTGCGTGTTGACGCCCGCCAAGCGTCGTGGCTGCCCACTGGCCGCCCCACGCGCAACAACCCTCACAAACTATTCCCTCCGGTCCCCGCTACCGTTCCGGCATCTCTCCCGCTCTCATGTGCCTCAACAAAACCTCCTGCTCCCCGCCCGCCCTCTCTTCAACCCTCCCTCCCACGACCTTCCAGTACGACGCGGCCTCGGCAAGCGCGCGCGAGTTGCGCGGGTGGTGCCGCAGCGCGTCGTGGGACACCTTGCGCGCGTCGAGCGCGCGCTTAAGCCTCAGCTCCAGCACTGCACACTTCAGCTTCAGCACTGCTGGAGCTGGGGCTGAAGCGCGCGGACGGCGTTCATCTGGCACTCTTGGAGCATGGCATGCCCCAGGAGTGCCAGATGAACGCCGTGTCCTCGCTTGTGACACGCCTCGCCTGAACAGCTCGCGCACACGCTCCGTATTCTGCACAAGCTTGAGGTCAAGCTGCCCGTACTCATGCCAAACAGAAGCAGACGCAAAAACTTTGAGCCCTGGAAACGTGCGCGCCGGTGCCCTCGCAACGTGGGCGACGGTACTCTTTTCCAGACACCCGCCGCACCACCAGAACCAGCATCTCTCTCTCGTCCAGCCCCGCCCTTCCCAATCCCCAGCGTCTTCTACCTCGTCCTCGTCCTCCCCACATCAGCCCCGGTCGTCCTGGAACCACTCACGCGTGCCTTAGAGCAGTCCCGCAGTGCCGTCTTCGTAGTACTGCCTTTTTGCAGCCTCGTCCTTGATGTAAGGCTCAACAATCATCTTGTTCAGGTACAGATCCCTGAAGCCGTGGTGCTCGGAAGAAACCTCTGACAAGGGGGTGATCGGCAAACGATGAGACTCATCTCGCAGCACCAAGTCCCAATCATGAGACGCCATCCTCAGTGTGGCGGCGGGGCTTGCGGCCACGACAGTGTTACCTTTCTTATTTACGCCGCCCTTCGATGACCGCAACAAGTTGAACGTGTCGCATGAGGCGGATGTGGACAGCCTCCGCGTCTTGACCAGTCCCTTGCTGCTGCTTTCGAAAGTAAACTCCTGATACTTCTTGATTTCAAACTTGGTCGGGATCTTGAAATACTGCCCCAGCATCCCCTTCCAATCACGCCAAAATACATCAACAGACGGCACGCACTTGGTGCTCTTGCTGCTATCCCTCACGACTTTCATCATGTCAGCGGGTGTCCAGACATCCGTTCTCCGCAAGCGTCTCTTAACATGCCCGAAAGAACCATCACAGACATTCTTAGTATGTCCGACGACGAGAAAATTCAAAACAACCTTCGCTTGCCGGCCAGACAGAACCAGCCACGCGCAAAACCACATAACAAACCTATTCTTATTTTGCCCTCCACAATTGTCAGCAGTCAACAACAACGTTCCGCCGCTCCCTTCAATCTCAGCTGGCAGTTGCATAGTGTGGAAGAGCATAGACAATACTGAATTCGCAGATTTGTCATTCGGCCAGTATCCTTCTGGGAGACCGCAGACGTAGTTCTGTAGCATAAACACCCCAACGACAGGGGTGTATGCTCAGTCCGCGTAAGAGGCCCTGTAGAACGCGAGAAGAACAGAAAGGACCAGTAAGCAACGCGTGAGGAAGGACACGGGCCGGTAGCGGTGGTAGAGCGGGTCGGGTCGCGAACGCGTTAGTGTACGCGGTAGAGCGGATCGACGCCTCGACGCCCCGGCGCGGCACTGGGTGACGCTCCAGTGCCGACGGGCGGAGGCGGATCCTAGCTCACACGCGCACGTGCGCGTCCGCTACCCGTGTCCTTCTACTCTAAAACGCGAACAGAGAGGCGTGCGCGAGTTAGAGTAAGCGTTCCGGGTTAGCCGACGGTGAGGGTCTCGCCAAGCCGATCCTTTCCTTCCCTCCGCCGCCGTCGGTTCCCGTGGTTTAATATACAATTACGCGTCTGTCGCATCTATCATACAGGGGTACAGTACAGTCCGTACTGCACTGTAGCGCGTTACAGTGCTGAGCTACCGTACTCAGCTACTGTAGCGCTGTCCATAAACGTGTGCGCGCGCGCGCCGATGATACACGTGTGTGCGGGCGTCCCGACAGTCCTGACAGTACACGTGTGTGCGGGCGCTCTGACAGTCCTGACAGTACACGTGTGTGCGGGCGTCCCGATAGTCCTGACAGTACACGTGTGTGCGCGCGCGCGATCTAATTCTAAATCTAATTCTGATCTGCGCTCATGCTACAAGTTCAACTTCCGTCGACTGCTTGAGACCCCGTTAAGGTCGAATCTCAGCCCGACTAAGTAGTGAAGCTGACCAGCTTGACGCAATAAATTGGGAATCTGCACCTTCTCCGCAAAATCAAACACATAGTGGCGCGAGCTCAAACAGCTCCGTTCTTGTGGAAAGACACTCCATAACCGATGGTTGTTCTTGTATGTCAAGAATTCGCCGCGTGCTTCAGCACGGTGCATTCTGAAGATTTGAAGAAGGGGGAGATGCAGCCCATCGCCAGCAGTGCAAAGCTTCATTTGCTGCTTGAGAGACACACATAAATCGCAGAAATCACTACCTCCAGTCGCGATGCGAATCTCGGTCTTGTCCTTCTTCCAGTAATTCCGAAACGTGTGCAATGCTAGCGGGCGTGCCGGAGCCTTCCACGACGGTCGTCTCGCGCACTCAGCCGCGCAAAGAACAGGCCAAGCCTCCGTGTATGCCTTGTACACGAGTGCCCTCGTCGTCCCGACAGGAAGAATTCGACATGCCTTACCCTGCTTGGAATGACGAATACTCGGGGACTCGAGACCATGCTCCGTGCCATAGTGATCGAGAAACTGCCTCAGAGAAGATCTCTGAATTCCGTGTTTGTGCTCCCCATTATCGTACGCCCTCTGATTGACGAGCTCAAAACGTTCGAGTATAGAAGCTCAGTCATGTGGTCTTCAATTGTCCGGACACTTAGTTGCAGAATCGCGGCAAAAGATGCCTCGCAGAGGCGCAGGCCTAGCATAGCGTAGATCATAGTTGATCTCCCGCGGCGAGAATTAGCCTTTTCACCAGCAGCAGTCTGTTCACCAGCAGCAGCCCCTCCCATACCCCCGGGTTCTCCAACATCACCAGCCTGTCCCTCTACAGCTCCACCAGCGGCAGCCACCCAACCCAGGGCGGAGAGGAGTTATCCCACAATTGTCAGGAATCCCTCCACCAAACTTTCGTTTTCGCCTGTTCTTCTGTTGGGAACTGTCGGCGGGGCTCTTGCCCAACTCATTGGTATCCCCAGGTCGAGCGCCTGTGGTCAGGATGACAGAACGTAAATTTACGATGCGCTGAGATCTTTTCATGCTGGCGAAACAAGTAGCAAGCTGCTCTCCGTCCCGGAGCTTGTGCTCATCGTGGTGGCATCGCGACATGCACGTTTCGAAGTGCCGGCGCGCTGTATAGGATAGCATAGGAGCTTCCAACCTGAAAGCCACTCCTGCTTCCCCGTTTTCACCCCCGGTCGCTCCCTCCTCACCCTCCTCACCATCACCCGCACCTGCACTCTCACCCCCATGCTCACCCTCGCAATCACCGTTTTGGCCATCAAAGTCGACACCGTTGTCCCCATCGTTGTTGGTATCGGTGTCGTCCTCGCCCCCCTCGAGCCCGGCATCGGCAAGGTCGTCTTCGATGAGAGTCTCCGCGTCAATCATGTACTCCGGTTGATCCTGCGCCTGGGCCATGTCGTACTCCATGGCCACAAGCTCGGCATCACCATCGTCCTCGTCCGCATGAGCGCCTGCAAAAGTCATTGCCTTAGGAGGTGCTCGCCATCAGCGCGATGGTGAGCGGCCGAGGGCCGGATCTGAGTACGAGCCCACGCAGAAGGCCTCTGAAAGTGTGAAATGTTTTCAAATTTGATTTCTTGGCCGGCCGCTCAGGTGATGATTTGGCGTTTTCGCCCTGTTCCAGGCACTTTCAGCTATCTGGTGTGAGCCAGACCTGTGTCTGCAGACCCTTGAGGCAGTGTCTTACAGCATCCTATTCAAAAAACAAATTTGACCAATCGAAAGAACGGGTGCCATTTACCTACGAGGTGCTTATAACTCCGAAATTTCGAAAAGCTTCATAATACGGTCTGACCATTGGAGCCTTCTCATATTTCAAGAAACTACAGTAAGTACAAAACAACTACTGTAAGGATACTTACGGCATGTTGTGCGTTGCTACTGTACGAGGAGGCCCCAAGCGAGAAAGCGAAGGAATTCAGCAGTCGGTGAGAAAGACTCTTGTGCCCTCCCTCCTCTCCCGGTGGTCTTCAAGGTGTTTACTCTCTATCTATGTCTCTCCTGGCTGGAGGCGCCGTCGCTACTGTAATGCGGCGTGTCAGCGGCGTGTCGGATGCTCTACTACTCCGCGACCACTCGTGCGTTGTGTAGGAACTGCTTGCGGCGTGTCAGTCCCCCCAACGCGCGGAGTGGGTGCGAGAGGACAGAGGCGCATTTTCGTGTGCAGCGAGGTGAACAATGCCTCACATAGTGGTTTAGTGAGTGGGTCGGCTAGCATCTCTGTGCTGGGGACGTGCTTGAGGGTTATAGTGGCTTCTGTAACGTGATCCTGAAGGTAATGGAAGCGAATATTGATGTGCTTCCGTTTGCGTGTTGGAGCCACATTGGTGGCGACTTGGACCGCAGAATTGTTGTCGACATTCACGAGCGGCGGCCCCTGGTAGTTTATGGGTAGCTCCTGCAGCATGTCTTTCAACCAGATTGTGTCCTGACATGCCTGGGCTGCGGACACGTACTCAGCTTCGCAAGTTGATAAGGCGACTGTGTCTTGCCGCTTTGAGCGCCAGTGCACTGGTGATCCTCCAACAAGATGGACATGGCCGGAGACTGATTTGCGAGTGACGCCGCAGCGCGCGTAGTCTGCGTCAGCGAAGCTGGTGAGATGTATTGGTTTGTCGAACTGGTATAATATTCCGTGTGTGGGTGTGTGAAGCAGGTACCGAATGGTCCGCTTTAGATGTTGCCAGTGTCTCTCTGTTGGCTTGGAAAGGGCCCTGGCTAGGGCAGCGGTAATGTATGCTATGTCAAATCTCGTGCAGTCTGCCAGATATCGGAGATCTCCAACCACTTCCCTATACAGTTTCGAGCTTGTGATTTCTGGTTCGTCGTCTGTAGGCGGATCAAGATTAATTCCTGATATGTACGGGTATTTCTTGGTGTTTGCGTTACTCATTTTCAAACGTTCAGCGATCTTGGTGATGTAGGCAGGTTGTGAGACATGTATTCCCTTATCTGTAAAGGAGAAATTCCAGTTCAAGTAGGATTTTGGCCGTCCGAGTCGTTTGACGTTGTATTTCTTGGAGAGGGTGTTGTGGAAGTCGTCAATGAGGTTATGCCTTGTTGCTGCCACTAAAAAGTCGTCCATGGACACTACTACTAAGGTGTAGTCTGCGCCTTTGGTACGGATGAACAGGGAGACATCTGACTGGAGTTGGCGATAACCATTATCCTTGAGATACCGGTGTAAGGCTGTAGAGAATATGTAACCTGCAGGGGGCGTGCCATATATATTGCCTTGCAGTTGCCCAACTGGGTGCGGGTGGCTGAGAGAGCCGTCAAATTTGCGTGGTTGCCAGACGTAAACTGGCTTGTCGTGATTATATGATTCGTGAAGGTATGCGCATTTGATATCGAAGTGCTCGACATGCAGCCTGTGGGCGGCGGTGATGACTATGATCAGGCGGACCGTGGCTTTGTCTGCCATGAAGCTTGCTGTTTTATTTGGATCGAAGTGTACGTTTGGCAGCATTCGGTCCCCCCTGATTGAGCAACGGGCTTTCCGTGTAGCTCCGTTTGACGAGGTTTTGTATCGGTATGTCCAGGTAGTGGGGATTATCAAGTGTCGTGGTGGTAGTTCTGATTGTGGCGCCCATCTTATGGCCTTTTTCGCGTCAAGCTGCTCTAGTTCGCTGTCGTGGGCTACTTGCCATAAGTTGGCGTCTGGGTATTTCCTTGCTTGGGCGGTAGAGCGGGGTGGCAGTGTGTTGTTTGTGATTGTCTCAGGTACATTGCGTTGGGAAGAGGGCTTTTTGCGGGTTGACCGTTTTTGTTCCGAGAGCTGGTGAACCGTTGGCGTTGCTGTGTGGAAGGCTATGGTGGAGTGTCGGCACGGATCCAATCTGTGGGCATACGGCGAGAAGTTGACAGTGCGGGCGGTTTGGTATTTGTGATTTCGGAGATTGTATATGCGAATGTGATTTTCGTCGATTCCGTGCATGTAACGAACAGGTTCAGCCCTAGTTTGCAGCTTCTTTTTGATCGGGATGAGTGAGGGTATGGAGCCAAGTTGTCCGAAGGCTAGTATTTGACTAATGACCGGGGGCGCCGGTGCCACAGTGTATGGGGAAGGTTGCCGACGCCGGTGTGGTAGGTCAGGTTATATTTGAAGGCTGCGTCGCGTAGGGCGTCTGCCCAGAAGCTGTCGTCTAGGCGGCTATGCTGAAGTGCTGCACGGGCGTGGCGCATTAGTGTTTGATTAATCCTTTCTGCAATGGAATTCTCTTGGGGTGTGTAGGCGGTGGATGGGGTGAGGTCGATACCTCGTTGGAGATGATAGTTTTGCGCTTGTTTGGATATGTATTCTGCGGCGTTGTCGCATCTGAACAGGCTTGGCTATCGGCTTGTGATATTTTTGATGCGTTCGATGTGGTGCATTACCTGGGTTAGGACTTCTTTGCGCGAAGTGAGCAGGGCAAGGAAGAGGTACCGCGGTGCTGTGTCGATGAAGGTGATTGCGTAGCGGTGGTGGTGGATGCGTGACGGTGGTGAGACTGGTCCGAGCACATCGGAAGATACACGTTCTCCTGTCCTGGCTATATGATTCGCTAGGCGGTGTGGGGCGGGTTTGAGCTTAGCTGTGTGGCAGGCGCTGCAGGTGATTTTTGGTGGTTTCTGGCTAATGCTTTCTGGTAGTATAGGCAGTAGCTGTTTTCTCGCCATCAGTACCATTGTTTTGGGTTGTATATGCCCAAGTTTGATGTGCCAGTCGTGGAATGTTTGGGTCGCGGCTGTTGTGGTGTCAGGGGGTGTGTCTGGTGGGACTTGTCGGAGTGATGTGCAAGGGGGCTTCAGGGTTCTTATTCGAGCTTTGAGGTGGCGGGGTGCGGCGAGTGTTGCTGGATGCTCCGGTGCCGAGTTGCATGGTGGTTTTGGGGTGTTGTTTGATCGGGTGTGCGGAACTGGTATGGTTCGTGCCGCAAATGCATGCATATGGGCCTGGATGCGTGGGCGTGGGGGGGCTTGGACAGATGTTGTGGTGATTGCTCTGTTTAATTCATAATTGCCGTGGCGGTACCGAGCTGTTGCGGTGATCTGGTTGCTGTTTTCTTTGGTGTGCACGAAGGCGGTTGAAGGGAAAAAGGTTACTTTTCCATATTTTGAGGCCAGATCGTGCACGGAAACGAGATTGGACCGTATGCTTGGAGCATGTACCGCGTTGGGGATACGTAGAATGCGTTTAGTGCTCATCTGTAGGGCGATCTGTCCTTTGTGCGTGATTTTGTGGGGGCGTCCGTCAGCGGTGCTCGTTTGGAGAGGTGTGGTGATGGGAGTCATGGTGCTGTGCGGTGCGTTGGTGTACGATGGGTTGGCTGCGGAGTCGAGAATGTATGACTTACCGTTGTGCATGGCCGAATCGTTGGCTGTGTCCATGGCTTGTTCCAGAGTGGAAAGGCGCAGGGCGAGTTCCTGCATCAGAGGGTTGGTTTCGGCTTCTTCTTGGACTTGGCGCGCGCGGTAGTGGGTTTGTCGCCGTTGGGGTCCGCTTCTTTGACGATACTTTACGCGGCACGCATGCGTGTCGTGGGTGGTGGATGCGTGGTACGTACACCATTTACCATTCCAGCCGTGCGGTTTGGGGCAATTCTTGTCGCTGGGCGGGGTTTGGCGTTGCTGTACGCGCCTGTCATCACCATAGCTGGGTCTGCTCCAGGGGCTGGCCATAGATTGAACGGGCGGTAATGTGGGTCCGTCGTCCTGTAGTAGAAGTGCTTGTCGGATGTAATTTGAGAATGCTTGTATGCTGGACGGTGAGTTGCCGGTTAGTATGATGGCGAGGTTTGTGAAGTCGGGGTGCTTGCAAAGGCCTTGTATCATGAACTTGACAGTTGCGCGTTCGTCGCTGATTTGTCGGTAGGAGGCGTTTATTATTTTGGTCCGCACAGCCTCGTGCTGAGTGACAAACTCATCGAGGTTGGATCCAGGCAGAAACAGAATCGACCGGGCTTCCGCTTCTAGAACATCATGGTTTTGCATATTGTTTGTTGATACGTGAGATTCGATAGTGGCGCATATGCCATGGGGTGTGGTTTCGAGAAAGTTGTGCGGTAGTTTCGTAACAATTTCATCTGGGAGGCTTTGGATGATCAGGGCTTTGAGCTTGTTTACTTTCTTGTTGTAAGTTGAGGCAGTGGCAGGGTCGACCGGTGTGAGTAGTACCGGGGAAGCAAGGATTATGTCGGCGTCGTGCAGAGAGGCGTTGATCTTTAGCGAGGACTTCCAAAAATGGAAGTTGTTGTACGAGAGCTTGGGTAGTTTGGGGCTGTCGGAGTTGGACATCTTGGCTTGAATGTTTGTGTCGTTGGTGGTGGAGTGATTTTGTTCTTGAAGTTCGCAGTTGCGTAATAGGTCGTTGATATGTTCTTGGATGTCTTGCTGCTCTTGGCGGCGGGGGAAGCGCTCAAGGCGCGTAGTTGGTTGGTTGGATGCGATAGTGCGTGTTTTGCGCAGGTTGTTACTGCGATAGAGGGACCATAACCTGAGAAAGACTCTTGTCACCACCCTCCTCTCCCGGTGGTCTTCAAGGTGTTTACTCTCTATCTATGTCTCTCCTGGCTGGAGGCGCCGTCGCTACTGTAATGCGGCGTGTCAGAATCGCCAAATCGATATAACCCTATTTTTTACCAAAAAATTTCCAGTGTGCGAAATCAACACCAACAGCGCAGATTCCACACGTGGCACAGGCAGCACCAATAGCGAGCCGGATTCAATTATAGTCGAAAAACAAGGCGAAATTCAAGCTCAGAGCCAATCTATCTCGGCTAACATGATTGCAACACCGCTGCCGGCTGAAAAAGAGTTAATTTTTAATATTGCTCTGGAAAGGGGTGAGCTCGACCGTGGGGCTACCTTCGAGCTACCGTGGGCTAACGCAGGACAGAGTGGAGAGACGTGCTCCCGTTGTCAACATAACAAGCCGTAAAACCAATCGTGGCCGGAGCACAACCGGTCTAAGTCCCATATAAGGCACCTCATTTTAAGCCGTGGATTCGGCCCTGCTGTGGAAAACCTTAATCGCGAGCACTCTAATATCCTTACAATAAAGTGCGATTTATGTCATACGAACTACAGGAACGCCTTATTGTTCAACGCGCATAAGGTGGAAGACGAGCACTGCCGCCGTGTCAAGGAACTACATCGACTAGTACACTTGGCATCGAGCAAGGGCGTGATTGGACGTTGGACCAAGGTTACTAAACCGAGAAAAACGAACCCCGGTGTACTATCGAAGACCTTGGGGCACTTCAAGAAATACTCCAAACGTTCAATTTAGAGGTATTGACTACAGTAGAAATTTTGCATTAAAAAATTGCCTTGTTTGAAAATTTCAAAATTGTCTACTGTACACTATGGAGCCAGATTCAATAATCCAAATGCAAAATGAGATCAGCTCTCTCCGTAAGCAAGTAGCTCAAGCTATTCAGTCATTACAGGAGCAAATAGCTCAGACAAATCAAGCTGTTGCTATCGCCACCCAATCTATTTCTAACGTAAATACCACGAATAGCAATAGCAATAGCCTTTTGTTAAAAACTGGCAAACCTGAAAAATTCAACGGTGAAAATGCCCGAAGCTGGTTAAAAAGTATAGCAAATATTTTTGCAGCGCACAGCAATACAATCGATGACAATACAAAAATCAACTATGCCGTAAGCTCTATGACAGGTGCGGGACTACAATGATGGGAGTTAGCAAACCTAAATGACAATTCTATAACATCGTATGATGAGTTTCAAAAAGAACTATTAAACTATTTTGAACCTGTGAACAGAGAGTTGACCGCAAGAAAAGTGTTGAGTGATCTAAAACAAATGGGCAAGTTAACCTTAGTCCGGGAATATAATAGAGAGTTCTCAAGATGGCTCTTGCAGATCCCAAGTATGACATCTGCGGAACAGATATTCCACTACAGCCAGGGACTTAAGACCCGCACAAGAATCGAGGTCGAGCGGGCCGAACCACAATCATTACAAGACGCTATGAAAATTGCGGACAGACTTGATAGTCTCTTCAATAGTGGTCAAAACTACTTTGGATTCGCAAGATCAACGCCTAATTTCTCCTCTGCGCCTACACCAATGCAAATTGGGAACATGCAACCGCGCAGAAGTACGAAACTGTCCCCAGCAGAAAAATCGCGAAGAATTGAGCATAGGTTATGCTTCGTCTGTGGTAAACAAAACTGCATAGCCAGAAACCACTACAACAATCAGAGGCCTAGACCTAACGCGTTCACCCAAAAGAAAAATTAGTTGTTCCGTTAAATGAAGTCGGCACATTGGTGGATAAATGTACTATAGCCGAAGACAAAACTACAAAAACACAAAAAAATGATAAAAAACAAAAAGACAAAAAGAAGCAGTATTCAAGAGAGAACAACGGTAAAGAGTCCGTCAAAGTATGTACATTCTCACCATACAAGAAGAGAAGAAATACAAAGAGGCAAGCTCTACTAGTATTCAACGGGGAGGTGCAAGATGCAACCGACAATTCCCGTTGCACTATTCTGGTAGACAGTGGTGCGAAGAAATAGTAATATCAAAGGCATATGCAAAGAAATTGAAGTTGAGAAAGGAGAATACCAACCTGAGTGCAGAACTATGGGACCGAACACTTGTTCCTATGGAACGGTGTTGCGAGAACCTTATCATACGGATTGGGGAAGCTACCATTACCATACGGCCTTACGTGGTGGATTGGATTGCTTACGACTTAATCCTAGGCAAAGCGTGGTTATCCGACGCCAACCCTTTAATCGATTGGAAAATGAACCGTATGCTCCTTAAACAGGAAGAAAGGTTAATAACTCTGGACGCAGAGGCTCATAAGCATGGGGAAGCCCGCCTGACATACATGCTTACGAGTAAACAGTTCGTGAGGTTAGCGAAAAAGCAGAAAAGCACCATATATCATGTCGTATTGAAACCTTCTCAAGAGGAAGGAGAAAATACTATAGAGAATAGTGAAAAGGACGATTACATGAAGCAGTTAGACAGACTCTTGGGAGAATACAGATGCGTATTCCTGCAGTATCTGCCTAAAGGATTGCCTCTGAAAAGATCCGTTGAAATGAGAATAGACTTAGAAATGGATGCAAGACCCAAAACGGGTCCCATCTATAAACTTTCAAGAAAAGACCTGGAAGAAATGAAGAACCAGGTAGAAGAAGCCCTTGAAAATGGATTCATACGCCCAAGTATAAGTCCTTGGGGTAGCCCTGTCCTATTCAATTCAAAGAAAGACGGTGGCCTAAGAATGTGCATCGATTATCGAGCACTCAACAAACAGACTATTAAGAACCAAGTACCCTTACCGAGAATCGATGAAGTATGGGATCAAGTAGGAGGATCGAAATACTTCTCCACCATTGATCTAAGATCGGGGTATCATCAAATAAGGTTGAGGGATGCTGATATTCAAAATACAGCATTCCGAACTAGATATGGTCAATACGAATACCTAGTAGCGCCCTTTGGATTAACAGGGGCTCCAGGATGCTTCCAGACACTCATGAACAATATCTTCAGACCACACTTAGATAAGTTTGTCCTTGTCTACTTAGACGACATCCTTATCTACAGTAAAACGAAAGAGGATCATCCGAACCATCTTAGGACAATACTGCAAATATTGAAGGAGCATCAACTATACGGAAAGCTTTCAAAGTGTAAATTCCTTTGTCATAATCTTGAGTACCTTGGCCACATAATAAGTGAGAATGGTATTCAAGTGAACCCAAGGAAGATTGAAGCTGTTCAAAAATGGGAAGCTCCTCGTAATCTAAAGCAAATTCAAAGCTTTCTTGGTCTTTGTAACTACTACCGGAGATTTGTAAAGGACTTGGCGACGATAGCAACTCCTTTATCTAATCTAACAAGAAAAGGTACACCTTTTCAGTGGGGGCCATCACAAAAAGGAGCATTTGAAGAACTGAAGAGCAAACTAACAGAGGCTCCCGTATTTCGATACGCAGATCCCAGTTTACCGTATGAAGTAACTTCTGACGCATCTCAAACAGGTGTTGGTGCTGTTTTGACGCAAACTGACGAAACCGGATGCCACCCAGTAGCATACGCTGCACGGAAACTGAATAAAGCAGAACAAGGATACAGTACACATGAAAGAGAACTTCTTGCTACTGTGTACTCTTTACAAACTTGGAGACCATACCTACACGGCTCAATGTTTAAGATACTGACTGACCATCACCCATTGAAATACTTGGATTTACAACGAACCTTATCCCGAAAACAAGCCAGATGGGTTGAATTCATGCAAGAGTTCGACTACCACATTGATTACATCAAGGGAAAGCAGAATACAGTAGCTGATGCATTATCGAGACAGTACCAGGAAGTGCACCAGACATCAGCCAGTGTTGTGAAACAGTTGATGGCATATACACTAGTAAAGGTGGATGAAAATATTCTCAAAAGCCTTGAACGAGAGTACAGAAAGGACCCCGATTTCAAGAATGCGTTTGAAACCCCAACTGCTCCGTTCAGTAGAACAAAAAACGCCTTTACTTTGAGAATAGGCTCTGTATTCCGAAAGGAAAGATCAGAGAAATCGTGTTGCACGACAATCACGAATCTCTCTTTGGTGCACATCGAGGATTCAAAAAGACCTTACAATATGTCAGGAGACATTTTTATTGGCCTAGCATGAACAAAGAACTACACGAATACATCAAGACATGCCCAAAGTGTCAAGAAGCCAAAAGCCTAACCCAGAACAAACTGGGAAAATTCAGACCATTTCCGCCACCACTAAAGAAATGGGAACAGATATCTATGGACTTCATATTCGACCTCCCGAGGACGAATACGAACAAAACTGCTATACTTGTTGTTGTGGACAAACTCTCGAAACACACGCATTTTGTTCCAATTGAATCAAACCATACTGCCAAAAATACAGCAGAGGTGTTCTACAACTAGATATACAAACATCACGGTCTTCCAAGAAAGATAATATCAGACCGTGACACAAGATTCACAAGAACTTTATGGAAGGAAATCATGAAGCTACTACGAGTCAAGTTAAACTTATCAACCGCCTTCCATCCTCAAACTGATGGACAATCAGAAAGGGCATTCAGAACATTGCAAGAAATGCTACGTTGCTTTGTTAGCTATACGCAAAGAGACTGGAGTAAACACTTACCAGGACTCGAGTTTGCGTACAACAATCACATAAGTGACACAACTAAACAAACTCCTTTTTTCCTAGAGTATGGTCAACACCCACTCTCTGTTTCTGACGTCCTCCACTCTGATAGATCAGAAACACCTACTGTGACCACACAAAGGTTATTGGAGAACATAAGAAGAGCTAATGAAATAGCAAAGCTGTCCATCACAGCTTCGAACGAACGAAACGCCCAACAAGTCAACAAACACAGAAGACATCATTCATTTTACCTAGGAGACCAATTAATGCTCTCGACGAAGCACTTACCACTCAAGACAGGAAGAAGCAAAAAGTTATCACCGAAGTACATTGGACCATTCGAAGTCATCGACATCCTAGCGTCCGGAAACGCATACAAGTTGCAACTACCAGAGAAATATCAAAACCTTCATCCTACATTCCACATATCTCTTCTCAAGGCATACTACAATGATCAACATAGAAGAACTATCGGTCTCGAGTCTGCATTTCAGGCCGAAGACAAGATGCCGCCTACAATTGACATCATTTCCCACCGCAACACTCAAGACTCTATCGATTTCTTAGTATCAGAAAACTCAGCAAACATACTTCAAGACAAATGGATTGACGAACAAGACCTTCTAAGCCACAAGCCTTCTATTCAACGTTACTTCGACTCCATCACCTACTACCCACCTCCAAGCTTATTCGAGAACGAATAACCATCTTAAAGGGGGAGGAGTTGTAATGGTTGAAGGACAAGCACAGTATGTATGTCTTTGTAGTTTTACTTTTTATAAACATACTGCGCGTGTCTTTCCGGAATGGACTGGCTCCTCCATTCTTTAAAAGGATGGCATAGAACTACAACATAATTTCTATGCCATACCTAAAAGAATTGTCAAAGAAGGAGTACAGTATCCACTAGTACTAAAGAGGATGGTCGGGGAGATTGAAGGCAAGGAGATAAGCGATTGTATGAAGATTAGTTGTAGAGTGAAAGGATAGTTTATTATAGTCTAGCAGGTACTGTATTGTTCTAAGTTTCAGCTACGATTTCTATAAAAGGCGCGGCGTTCGGACGGGGAAAGCAAAAGGGGCCAGGCACAACCACCCACTAACCCTGAGAGCCACCCAACCTGCAACCCCAAGTGTGTCCAACTTAAGAACCGCTTTGCAAAACCATTCAACACAAGTAAGTCACTCTGTTCATTTTAATAACCCTGCGCACCGCTAAAGACAGATGGTCGACGGCCAAAGATAGTCAAAATATATACATGTTTTTCAAATAACATTTTGAGGTGTTGGATCCTAGAATCTAATGGGATGGATGCTAGGCCCTATCATAAGGCTTGTTAACTGAAACCACGCGGTAACTGCAACAGAGGGGGGTCTCCCCAGGTGTTGCAGTTATCGCGAGGGTACTGTATACGGATGTTCAGGGGGTGTGAACATCTCGTTGTGATGGAATTGGGCATGGCGAGAGGATTTGTTCCTGGTAACAGAAAATAAGGGTGATGCATGCTCTTGATGATAAATTTATTGAAAGACGCAGAGTTGTGGCTGGATTGTAATGAATCTTTCATCAAGAAGGACGGCAATTTTTAAGCACGTTGATTTCGTCCAGCGTGTCAGGAGTAGATAATGTAGCACTGTACACGAATGCGCTATTATATTATACAGGCCCTTGCCGGAAAGTCTCGGTGGAGGGCAGCGGATGCGGAAGAGGCGATTTTAGAAATACACATAATGTTTTGTAGACTTGCCAAATAACAATACGTGCCAAATGTCAGATAATAATCGACAATGTCCTGGACACTCCGCAAATAGTTACCCTTCCTCTCCATGACATGAACTGGCTCGACGTCTCCGATACCTGTTCCTTTACAAACATTCGTAGTAGTATAAATACAAGAGTAGCAACTATAAACAGAAGAGGGAAAAGGACACAATCACACTTTCTTCATGTTGCGTGTTTCACCACGGATGTCGGCTGACAAAAGGGGGTAGACAATAATCGATAGGTCGAAGTAGAAAATTCTTACCAAGGCGAGAGTGTTCTCCTGGTATTTCTCTCTTTTTTTGGGTCGATCGTGACCTTTAATGTATCGGATGAGATGGATCAAATCGGTGTCGCCTCATCCATTTCCGCGTTCTCCTACAGTACTTGTAGAAAAGTGTATCGAGGTACACAAAAGGGAAGTCAACCAATGCAGTGGACAAGGTAGCTATGTCTTGACTCACATAGATGCACATGGACGGACAGGTAATTATTGCTATTAGCCACGCAATTATAGTATGATCACAGTATTGCGGGGCACCGACTACATCAAGTGAGGTCAACACAGAATTACACAGGGGAGAGACAACAAGGCAGATAGCCTGAATCCACAACACTTCGACAATGTTTACACGACTACTTGAGTCTCATGAGGCCACTTTCCAACTTTGTCGTCCTGATTCCAGACTATAATCTTTATTGGTGACGAAAATGCATCCCGTGTACATATAGTGTCCAGCTCCAGTTGACTTGACTGGGTGCCAACAGGTTGTTTTGCGTCTTGATCCAATGATTGTATGCAGCAGAGTACCGCTCGGCTTTGAGAAGGCCATTTTGGCTGTACGTTACTACAAAACAGAACATATTTCTGGTGGGGAGGGCAGCTTTGCTGTTCATCTTCAGGTCTTTTCAGTACCAAGGGTACATGAAGTCAAGACTTCTCAAGAAAGCTTTTTGGCCCGACTATCCTGAAAATGACCGGGAAAAGGTAGTATTCATCACGGGGCTCATGGACTCTCCCACTTACCATACTTTGCGAGGGAAAAGGTAGTATTCATCACAGGGCTCATGAACTCTCCCGCTTACCATACTTAGTGAGGGTGTGGGTAAGTCATTGCTGTCGTATTGCTGACATGACAGCAACTCCCTGTCAATGCTGCCTACCGGTTTGTCCCTCCTTCTGTACAGCAGTCCAGTACAGTAGTAAAGTACGTAGTCTTTGTCGTCGTGGCATCAATGTGTACTATAGAATGGCCTGTGACCTCCGTTCTGTTCGTTTTTTTGCTGCACCGGACTGAAGGCACATATTCTTTTGTTCGTAGATACCTCCTGATCTGCTATGACATTCTCGCCTGTTGGCTTCGAAGAGCTCTTTTTCTGACCCGTACGTACTGTCTCTATCACGTTTAAAATTTTCCACTCTGGAAACAGAAATCACTTGACACCGGGGCTTGTGGGTTTCTAGAAACGCGTCTCGAATCCTAACCGGATGATATTAGCAATAGTGTGTTCGTTGCATCAACACCAAAATCGTAGGTATATCCCAAGATCTTTTAAATACATCATGTGGAGTCTCAGGCCATCGCCCGCTTGCACAGTCTCTACGTTGCAAGCAGTCACATCCAAAGCTTGAGCTTTCATCACTTGTGGGACCCGCTCTTGAAAATAGCGTCATGGAGCAAAATACTGTGCCGATCAAGTTTTCGCTCCCCGTTTCCGAGGTTTTCTTCAGCAACGAGGCATTGGAAAACTCTTTCATTTCACTTTTCACCCTGATCATCATCTCTCTCATCAATATAGTCACCGTCAGCCTACTTCGTCATCGCGGAGAGAAAAACGAACTCCAAGTCGGCAACTACTTTGACATGGTCGCATACAATGAAATCTTCAATTTCAACACGTGGATAAAGTGGCTCAAAGTGCAACCCGAAATCAGCATTAGCAAGGCTATGAAGACCAGTACAACACCTTCCCAGCAAGTCGCTCGGAGGCGCATATGCAAGGCAATTCTGTTGCACGGGTTAGCAGTTGCATTACAGCTCTCTCTACTGTTTTTTAGCCAAGAAGTGACTCCATTGAGATCCGACAATGTCGGTGTAGTCGTCAAGTACGCACACGATGGCCTGACGAGGGTCCGAAGCGGGAATTGCCTAATTTCAATGCCCGAGAGGCGCAGAGAACAACTGGGAGGTGTCTTTTCGTCGTGCGTGTCTGCAACGCCTACGAACCAGGAGCCCCTGAATGGAAACGTTGATTATGAATTTGTACGTGGAGGCAGCACCCTCCTCATGATGTATACGGCGGCAGGGGCTCCAATCACGTCCAAAATTCAGTTTAGGCAAATTTTTGAAAACGTTCTTGCTACTAAGCTCGATGACAATGTCAATGAGGTGTTCATGCAAGCATTCTTAGACGGGGCCGCCGCGAAGAACTGCACTCTTTCGGATCCACACATACCGTAGTTCAGCGGGTATAGTAATCTTGATATGGTTGAGCTGGGGCTTGCTGCTGCGGAAGCGACAGGATTCGTTGGTGGTAGCAGCACGTTAGGAGTTGTGCAAAACCTTGAAGAACAAGCGTTTGTTGAAAAACGTGGAGTAATCTTTGGTTCGTTCTCTTCCACCAAGCTAAAGATTATGTATCTACCAATTATTGCGGGGGTCATTCTTCTTGTCTGTTTGCCTATGAGCGCATTTCTAGACGGCGACCCTCAGGCAATAGTGAACTTAATGATCATTGAAAAAACCAAGAAGCCGACTACCTGGCCTTACTTATTTGTGGATGGACGGCCGTATTTCTGCAGTGAAGTGGCTGGACGAGAACGGAGAAGGACATATTGGTACAACTGTGCCCGAAGACATGGAAGAAGTGCAGGGGGAGTTTGAAGAGGGTGTTACCATGGCAGGATTGCCAATGGCGGATAGATCTGAGAAAAAGGGGCATTAATGGAAGTGTTGGCCGTGAGGCGTTGGTCAGTTGTGCCCGGGAATGTCACGGACTGCTGTATAGAAGAATCTGTTGTTTTATTCTCAACAGTAACGTCAGATAGCTTTGTACACTGCGGAGGCAAAACCGTGAAAAACAATAAAAAGTATTGTTTTTGGACGATAGTTTTAAAGAAATAACGAAACGTTGTCCAAAAGCAATGTTTTTGACATGGAAAACATTACTATTATTGTCCAAAGACGGTAATTAGATTGCATTAATGACAGTACTATTGTATGTGTGGCGGCAATACATATAGACCAAAGAAACATTCTCAATGTTGTCTATGAACGGTACATCGCCACTTTTTCTGAAACAACAGAAGTTTTGTTTATGAACATTCCAAATATTGTTTAAAAGCGAGGAAATGACTTGCAATCACAAAATTAACTCGTCAAATGTTAACGAGGCGGGTGACAGCATTTATGAGGTTTCCGAGGTGATTCTGATGCGGAAACGCAAGAGGCGAAAACTGGACTTGCTAAAAGCAATGCCTAGTGCCAATCGTCTCTTATTTACAGACGATGGTAAGGCCGTCAGAGCGTCTGACATGGGGAACGACAATGAAGACTCATCAGATGAGGAAGACCTTCATGGTATATCTGACTACGCAATGACCGTGTCATCCCGTTTGACCCAGAGTGTCGGCGCAGGGTGGGGTGCGTTGATGTCTTCACATGTGCGGCTTGTCGGGCCTCAACGCGTGATGGAGGGGTCCAAGCTGGAGGCTCGTGTTGATGGAGTGCCACTGGGTGTTGTGAAGAGGTTATCGTCCAACTGCGAGAAGCGAACAGGGGAGCAGTCTGAGAAGAGTGCTCCTGAGGTTTGCGTGATTGCGTATGGGGTACCGTGGAATGCGTCCCTGTATGACGATGGACAACCGCATCTGCTCACCATTCATTCAGCTTCGCAGCGGCATGCTTCGCACCCGTTTTCGTTTAACGGGGTGCCTGAGACTGGGATGAAGGCGAGATTGATACGATTATTGTCTGCTTTGTTTTCGCTTTCTGACTTCGAAGCAATGTCGCCCAAGTTATGTTCTCTAGGCTTTCTCTTTACTTTTGCGTTTTGCATTCCTGGTTTGCTGCGAAAAAGAGCAGCGACGTTTGTTCTGTTTACCATGGCAGCGCTTCTGAGGTTCGGGCCTGCCTTTATAGTGACCTATCAGCTCAGAGAGGCTGATGCCGGTCTGGGGATGGCAGGACTGAAATCAGTGTGGTTGCCGTCTTCCTTTCATCCATCGGGCGTGGATTTACCGTATATGTTATCTGTAACCGTGTTGTTTGGGAGCTTGGTTCCTGTATCGTTTTTGGTAACAGTAGGTACAGCAGGGCGGAAATCTGGGTCAACCGTGCAGTGCTATCGTATCACATGCGGAGTGCCACCGCAGTAGCATCCCCCCGCCGTTTCTTGTGCGGAGTGCCACCGGAGTGGCCTTCCCTCATCTCTTCATAGCTCGTCGAATTTCGCAAGTCGGGTGCCGTTATTCTTCGTCTGCAAGAAGCCCACTGGCTGGTGGACCGTGATCCGAAGAGCGCCGTCAGATGGATGGCCGTCAGCTAATACTCCTTCGCGTGCGGCAAGAACGAGGTCGCGCGCCGGTTTCTGCACGAGGCTACTACGCTGGACGCAGGCTTGGCACCAGCGTGCGTCGCCGTGGGACATGCGTGCGGCCTCGACCTCGATGTTTCACTAAGCCGCGACGCGCCATCGTGCGCCGCACGCTCTCCATCCTCGTCGTCTGCTGCCTGCTCTACTCTAGCGTCCTTTCCCCCCGCGCGCACCATGCAACACCCCCCCGCCCCCGCCACCTCACCGCCGCCCTATCCCCCACCGGCCACCACCCGGCCACGATCCCCCACACGTGCGTGGTCACCCGCCGTCCAAACACCGTCCAAGACACGACGCCCTGTGCCGCCTGGGCCTGGCAGATGCGCTGCTTGACATCGACGCCCAGGTGATCCGCGGCTACGCCCTCTTCCTGGGCCCGCGCGCCGAGCGCCTGCCGTACCACCAGCCTTCCAGAACAACTAACTGGTCGTTACCTGCTGGCCATCGCGGCCGACTGGCTGCAGGGGCCCTACGTCTACGCGCTGTACGCCGCGTACGGCTACGGGAAGGAGATCGCCCAGCTCTTCATCGCCGGCTTTGGCTCGTCCGCCATCCTCGGCACTTTTATCGGCTCCATCGCCGACAAGTATGGCCGCAAGTTTAACGTCCTAGTCTTCGTCATCACGTACGCCCTGTCCTGCATGACCAAGCACTCGCCGAACTTTGCTACCTTGATGGTCGGCAGGCTGCTGGCGGGCATTGCTACCAGCATCCTCTTCTCGGCCTTTGAGTCGTGGCTTGTGTCGGAGCATAACAACCGCGGCTTTGATCCCAACCTCATCGCCGACACTTTTTCAAAGGCCTAGTTTGGGAATGCTGTCGTCGCCATTGTCGCAGGCCAGATTGCTGGCATGGTCGCTGCCCAGTTTGGAAAGGTCACCCCGTTTGATACGGCCGCTGTCATCCTCGCCGCCACGGGCCTCATTGTCATGTTGTCCTGGTCCGAGAACTTTGGCGATAGTAGGCAGACCGTCACCGGCGGCTTGCGCAGTGCCTGGCATATGATGATTGCCGATGAGAAGATCTTGCTTGTCGGCATCATTCAGTCCTGCTTTGAGTCTGCCATGTATCTCATGGTCTTCAGTTGGACCCCGGCGCTACAGGCCGCGTCGCATGCCATGTCACTTGGCGAGATTCCGCATGGCATGATCTTTAGTTCCTTCATGGTTTGCTTCATAATTGGAAGCATTTTATTCGTCTTTCTTATGAAGACACAACCCGCTGAGCTATTCATGCGCAATATGTACATCATAGGCGTCGTTTGCTTTGTCGTCACCACCATATCATCCAATGTATGGGAGGTGTACGGCGCTCTGCTTGCGTTTGAGGTCATTTGCAGTTTGTACTTTCCGGCTATGGGTACCATGCGAGCAAAGTATGTTCCCGAGGTCACCCGATCCGCCATTATGAACTACTTTCGTCTTCCTTTGAATCTCATAGTCTGCCTCATTCTGTACAAAAACTATGAGAATACCACCGTCTTCTGGCTGTGTGCCGGCATGATGGCCATTGCCGTCATATGCCAACAGCGCCTTTTCAGTGCTTCAAAAGTCTCCATCGGCACCAAAGATGAATGGACTAGAGAAGAGCGCGCCGAACTCGTCGAAGAGGGCGATAGCACTGTTGAAGATGCTGTGCGGTAAATCAACTTGCCCGCCTACCCCCCCCTCACACCCATACTATCGTGGGCTTCACCTGGCAAAACATGCGCTGCTTCTGAGACAGATCTGTGGCAAAAAAAGGCTCGCCACAATGCTCGGAATTTAGACATGCGAGTTGGTAGTACGCAGTAGAACAGTGGAGCGTAATGTTGTATTGCATTGAATGTGTTTCAGCCCGATGGATAAAACGGCCCGTGTTAGAATCAGTCATTGAGAGGTCTGACATCTATCAGTGCGAGTATGGTGCGTCCCAAGCGTTTTACCAACACGCTCCAGAGCAGCACGCTGTTCTTCATGCAAGGTTGCGGAGAATTTGTCTCTCTGTAAAGAGCTCTCCTCGCTTTGCGTCTAAAGTCTTCAATGCCTGCCAGTTGACTTTTGTTGCCAGCTTTGATTCGCGTGCAATGCGCCTTTCGAAATCCAGATAATCAAGCCACAAGTCCACATTTGTGTTCGCCGATGGCAAAGCCGTTGCTGCTTTAAAAAATTTTCTTGTTTGGAAAGGGAGCTGAAGCACGTCTGCACCAGATAGTTGTCCCTGACTCTGCATGCGGTCATATTTTTCATTTGAGACCGGATGGCCGAGTGTAATGACTTCAATGTGAGCGGGGGCAGGGAAAGCATGGTATCGCAAATGCCCTGCAACTGTTTCAGATTGCCCTCTGAAGATAACCATGCGCAGAGAGCTCTCTCCTCATCGCGCCCTCGAAACGGGATGAGAACCTTGGCCGTCAACACATCGTGCGATTTTCTTGACAAGGGACAAGTTTTTGATTCTAGCATGTTCGCAAAGTGGTTCATAGACCAGGTGTGAGGGTCTTTGGGATCCACACCGTCGGGGCCTTCCGTTCCGCTACTAGAAAAATCACCACTGACAACTTTTCCAGACTTGATGAGGACAAGCACTTTCTTGGCGAGGGAAGTAGCTGCCTGGTGCTGTTCGCAAGTGCTGATAAGGGCGATTAGGTTTTCCCAAACTTTTGGTGGTGGGTTGGTGGGAGTAAGGGAATGGGATGGGGTAGTGGAAGTTTGGCCGGCCGGCGCAGGCACGGGAGGGAGAAATTGGAACAATTTATTCCGAATGTTGTTGGGATGGAGACTGATCTTGAGTCGAGCACGGGAGGCGTTTCGGCAAAACCTTCGGCCCTCGAAACGGCACTCGGCGTCAACATGCAAGAGACGGGCTCCCTCGCCCCCCCCCCGGCGTCAACGCGAGCGGATAGGACGAACAAGTACCACGCGCACTACTCTACGACGCGTATCTACACTACGATAGTCCCCAAACGCGGGCCTTCCCTCCCCTGGCCCTCCGCGCGGTAATCACGTGAGCAAGTCGACGATCTGGTCGACGACGGCGACAAGAAACGGGGGCGTCTTCTGCGCGATAGGGACGACGACATCGACGACCTGGTCCACAAGCGACGGATGTCCGGGCTCGAGCACCTCCCTTGCGAAGCAAAGCACGAAGCCGAGCGCGGCGGCGCGACCATTGACGCTCTCGGCGGCGTTCCAGAAGGAGCGCGCCGGCCTGACGGCGGCGCGGCCATCGCCTGCGGCGGGGGTGGAAGCGTCGACGGCGGGAGCGACCGTGCGCGCGGGCGGGGCTCGCTTGTGCGGCGGGGCGTTGGCGATCTCGGCGAAGGCGGTGGCAAGCAGCTCGCGGCGCTGGAGGCCGGGCAGGGTGACGAAGTCGTCGTGCGAGAGGCGCGCGGCCGAGGCGATGCGCTCGTTGTCCAGCTGTGCCACGGCGCACGCGCGCAGCCCGTCCAGCTGGGCCACGGGGTCGGGCGGCGGGCGCGCGGCGGCGGGCGCGGGCGGCGGGCGGCGCGACGCGCGGCGCGACGCGCGCGGCAGCAGCAGGCGCAGGCGGCGCGCTAGGCGCGGCAGCGAGACGCGCGCGGCGGCAGAAGTGTGTTGAAGGCCAGCGTCACCGACACGGACACCACCGCCAGCACGCCCACCAAGACCGGCGGCGGCAGCGCGAAGGCCGGCGCGGGCGCGCAGCGCCGGCACATCGGCCCCGGGGGTGGCGCGCGCGGGCGGCGCAGCGTGCGAATGGTGGAAGTGGCGGGCATGGTAGAAGCTGTCTTTGCAATCAACTAATACATACTTTTGAAAAATGTTTTCCCGCGAAACAGTTAAGTGATCTGCACAAACAGTCGCAGTTCGAGTTTGCCGCGCTTCCCAACGTGATGGGCAATTCTTTCAGGCGGTATGTACGGCGTTTTACGCATAGTGGTTCCGAAAACATCCCTTCAACTTCGAAGGCACTCCTCACACCCCAGGAAAACATTTCGACTTCCGAACGCACCACTTGTCCTCCTCCATCAAATCTGCGATCTTCGTTACCCCCTCGCGCGAAATCAGCCGTTCTCGCATCTCACCGACCTCCTTCTCCAGACACGTCGTCGCCTCCTTCATCACCGCGCCAACCTCTTCACACTACAGAACCTTCTTCCCTTCAATCACACACACCAGCGTCTTCGGGTGCAGATAAGACACGGCGGAGATCTTCCCGTTTGCGATTTCGGACAGATTCTGTGGGACCTTCATTCCAAGTCATAGCTTCGCCATCATCCAGCCCCCAAAAAGAAGCACAAGGAAACATGGGTCTGCGACGTACAGTGTCCGCGCATAAGAGGCGTCCATTGCCATTACAGGCCGGAATTGGAAGCGCCGAGAAGCGTCGAAGACTAAGACCCTCTCAGACTGAGGCCACACGTTCGAACCCTACTGCGCGGGTACCCCTGTCGAATTCATCTGCGCTTGAGAGCACCGAGTTACAGCCTGCCGCACGTTCGAGCCCTACCTTGCACGCACCCCGATCGAATTCATCCGCGCTTGAGAGCACTGAGTTGCAGCGATCCATAGTGGCAATGCACAAGAGGTTGGCAGAAGAGCTGGCCAGCTGCAATGCCACATTATCAGACCTAGTGAAAAGCAATGCCAATACGGCGTCCAGTTTAGAGGACATCAAACTCCTCATTCTTCAAAGCTCTGCAGGTAGTTCGCGAATACCATCTCGATCAAGGGTGCAGGGAGGGTCTCGGAAAGGTGCAACTAAGAACCTGGAAAAGGACGTTCTCAAAGACAACCCCACAGTTATTATCGAAATCAATGCGGCAGTGAACGCGGATACCGTGTCAAGATCGCTTGCACAGACTCTATCTTCGTTTATGGATGTCTATCACAATAACCAGGATGACCCCCGGATGACATCGCGTGTCGTCAGCGTCCTCTTGTTCGGGCTCAAACATAACAAATCTCGTTCAGAATTCAAACACGGACTGGGCAAAAAGCATGCAAGTTTTCGCTTCAGTACAGCCAAACGTGCGGTGATGAACGCAAGAAATCTCTCCGACGAAAGTATACGAGCATATGCGGCAGAATTTACAACAACCAAAGCCTTTATTGATAGGGATGCTGACCGCAATGAAATTGATGTTTCTGTTTCTACGAAGCCTTCTTGGCTGCAACCAGGTGTTTTGGACAAGCAAACGCTGCACACCGCGCGAATGCATCACGAGTGCGTGAAGGCCGAGTTACCTCCGGATCCCTCCTGCCCGACTAGGCGCAAACATCTGTTCATATGCAAGAGGATCGTCACTATTATTAACGACTGTTTGAGAATCTCTCGGGATCGCTCAAAGGTCAAAATGTTCGAGAGCGGCCTCTTTCTACTGGTTAACTGGAGTGAATATGACTCTTTCCATCGCTCTCACTCGTCACCCACCTTTCGATTTTTGCACAGTGATGCGGAATCCGTCCCCGCTTCCGAGATCCCTGACACTACTGTAGGGTGGGATACACACACATCCGTCACCAATCGGAAGCTTCTGGCTGCTCTTATATCGGAAAGCAAAGACCTGGTGATACAGGCGACTTATCAGGTCACCGTCACTGGTGGTTCGAACGGCGAAAACCGTGTCACAGAGATCAAGCGCAACATTAACATCTTGCGAATTGCTCTGCGCTTCGTCTGCGCCTATTGCCATTGTGGTGACGAAATGACTCTTGGATCACATGCGTCAATGCTTCGAACAATCTATCGGATTGCTCGGTTTCTGAGGCAATTGTTCTCTGTTCGGGCGAACTACAATCCTCAGGTACAACGGCAACGCATGATGAGGCAACAGCTGTCAGTGGTGACGTGAAAAGTGAGAGGACCCAATCTTTGATACCCGAAATCACGCTGCGAGAGATGTTACCGGGTAGATCGGAGAAAGAGAAGGTTATCAGTGGGGTGTTGAAAATCTCCAAAGAGACATTCGCCAGATTAAACATTTCTGCACCGCAAGACATTGACAGCAGCGAAAGCGCTGTGCTAAGCGGCACCAATGAGTGGAGACATCAAACAGAAGATTTGGAAGATGATTTCGACAGTGACGATGATGATATGGCGGGAATGCTAGACTAACATTTCTGCCCTGATAGGTTACGTAAAGTTCGGATTTGCACGACCAGTGTCAAGACGGGTTCAGCAGTACGCGCTAAGCTGCATGCCAACAATCGCACGCCTTCACTATCAGAAGCTGCAGTATTAGAGCAGGTGAAAAAGTCGGAGCTCGTTCTAGTGGAGGACATCACTCGGGAAAATCGCATGAGGGGTGCGATCAGCATTCGAAAAAATCATTTCGGCTGCTCATGTCGGCAAGAGTGAACAGGGCGGAACCGATATAGTTTATCCTACCTCCATAGTCACCCAATGAATGAACGAATTGCACCACCATGTATCCCCCAACTTTTTCCGAGCAGCATCTCACTCGTTCAAACCGAAGAGCATGTCCAAGCATGACCCATTCTTCGGTCTTAACAGTCTCCCTAACCCGGATCTCCGCCTCCTCCAGCTTAGACGGGTCCAACACGACCTCGCTAAGCACCCTGAAAGCAAAGTCCGTGACGCTATGAAACTCGTCCGGGCATCCCTTGACGCCGCGCATGGCGTCCTTCGTGACAGCGGCGTGGTTGCGGCAGATGGCGTTGGCGGCCTGCTTACGGTGTTGGGCGCCCTCATGGCCATCGTTGAGCACGTGCTTGCTGCGGGCCGTCTCGACGGCCAGCGACACCGGGCTCCGCGTGCGCAGGAAGGACACCGGACCGATCTGCGGCGGCAGGGCGCCGATGTGGGTTCAGTCGTCGCTCTGCAGGTACGTGGCGAGCTCGCAGGCGTCCCGCGCGGCAAACCAGCGGCGTAGGTTCGGGCGGCCGTCGGCTAGCTCCAGGTTGCGCCAGAACTTGAGAGAGGAGCGCGCGCGCTCGAAGATCGTGGCTGGGGAGGAAGGGGTGTTAGGATCAGGCGGGCATTGTTTGGAGAAGCAAAAAAAGCGAGGACAAAGGTGATGAGGACTTACAGAGATGTCGACGAACGAGGGCTCCGGGCCCGGGTAAAAGAAGGAGCCCTCAAAGTCGCCGAGGCAGGTCTCGATGAGATCGAGGGTGTGGTTGACGCGTATAGAAGTCCATCTATTAAGCGAGATTCGAGTCCCTTGTCAACGTCAGAAAGACCGAGTTTCTCCGTCACTTTCTCAATTATTTCGACTACCATTCGTCGGTACGGGTCAGATTCATCCTTCAAATCGTCCGTTAATCGCGCGATAACATCGCCCCCCCAATCTTGATGGCTATCTGCAATGTTGTGTCGACAACCGCCCGAAAGTTACGCCGATCTAAGGCCATCCGTCGAATCCAGAAGCATCGAAAATATTCTGGAACGATCTCTTCACGGACATATTTTGGCTCAACACCGGAACAAGACACACACTGCATCACAACTTTCAGAACTAGCACCTTCATTTCTTCCTCTGGAGAGCGGAACTCTCGTATTAGAATCGTTGTCACCTCCCTCGCATAGTAATTGGCGTATTCGGGATCCATTAATGGGATGATGAACCCGATCGCTTTCAAGAAAGCCCCCAGCGTTTTGCCCTTATGCAATCGAATTCCTTGCCACAGAGGCTTCCCCATGTAATCAACGCTGTGATGTTCGCCATACAGGGTCTTACGGCTGCCCTGGGTCCAGGGCTATGCTCCTCTACGTCCTGCAAGGGCTATTTCATCCTGCCCGGAAAGTACGGGAAGTATACTGGCGAATATATAATAGGCTTTACATTTACGCACAAGAGGGTCTTGTCCCGTTCTATCCAAGCATGCGATGTGCCTTGCTCTAGGAAGACGACGACGAATACGGGCCAGAACGATACGAACGCTCAGAGATTTTGAATATCATTTAATACAACGGCGTTCTGGCTGTAGCGCAATGCGCGCCACTGACCAGCCCTAACCATTTTAAGGGACGCACCTTCAACGAAAATCTGGGCACATGTTAGCACTGGAAGTAGGTTGCGGTGGTAGAAGGCTGTATTGTACATTTGAGGAAGAGAACAAGCATTGGTTGATTGGACTTCGTGTAAATATAACAAACTAAAGTCTAGAGAACGGCAAACGACTCCGGGTCAATCATCAGAAGTGCGTCCTCTTCCTGGCCCATAGTGTGTTTGTGGACGATTTTGCCAAGAGCTGCTCTTTCCTGGGCAAAAACCTTGTCAGGTGCCATATCGAGTGAAATTTGCGAGGCAACGCTTGGAACAAAGACGAAGTCATCAGAGTGTCCTTTCGAAATTAACGAGAGCAAACCACCATTCCCAAACATGCTAAGAAGGTACCAACTAAGAGCACTGACGTAGCTCACATCCAAATTTTGTCCCGCTAGCTCTATACCGCTCTGTAGCATTGGCCGAAAGCGGGGCGTTAGCGTGAAGGGAAGGGTAAAAGAAGGAGCCCTCAAAGTCGCCGAGGCAGGTCTCGATGAGATCGAGGGTGTGGTTGACCGGTTCCAGGCCTCTCCCGAACCACCAATCCGCCCCTCCACCTCATCAACAGTCTCCCCCGGTCCATACACCTGCATATCCGCCCCGCCAACCCCAGCCGTACGCACACCAACCTCATTCCCAACAGTATCCACCCCACGATCAGACGTACCACCCGCACGCCTCGCAGTAAGAGCCCAGCTCGCATCATGTCCAACCGCCAGGATATCCCAGCGTCGGAGGAGCTCCATGTCATAACATGTAAGAGCTCAACCACAAAAAAAATTACCAAATGGCCTTGCACTGAATCATTTGACGCGTTTGTACTGAAACGTTCGACAACTTTTTGAAGTCTCTGAGACTTTCACAATTCATAGATGTGTCTACGACGACATACGTGACTAGGTGCTCATGTGTGGTTGACCCTTTGTACAAAATACGTGCGTCAAGTACTCATCTGTAACCAAATAGCTGACTTCGGACACGGCCTGAAAGCCTCTAATAATGAAGTAGGGGAGCTCAACTTCGAGAGACCCGCAAACGTGTTCAGAAACGGATGTAGCTGTACTCCAGAATCGACTGTTCGGGGGAACCATCGGACGCCACCGGAAAGAGAACGTTTTCAACTCCGAGAAAACAGTCTTTACAGCCTCGTCCTCCGACACCTCGCCCGGTGTGGCTGAAAGCCTTGCCGCGAAAACCTTGCTTACAAGTTCAACTGCTTGAAGTGATGAACATGAGAGAGGGTGAGTGTACGACATACTTCGAAAATCGAAATCTCGGCTCTTTCGGACAAGGGCATCGACCGTCGCCTTGCGACGAACGTATGGCATACATGTTCCCACCAGCAGTGCCGCCGCCGAATTCTCATCGGTCTCATCTGCGACATACAGCCCCATAATGCGAATTGCTTCATGCACGGTTCCTTCTTTTCCTCCTCCTTTCCTCCGTCGCACAATATTTCTCATGTCCGCGACAGAGTTTATGCCAATAACTGTGCACAAATCTTTGCATGATGGGAAAATTATCTCTGCGAGCTCGGTGCACGCTGCGAGAGACTGGGTTTCCTGGAACGAGGGCTTGAACTGGGCAGAATCGGACAACGAATGAACAGCGCGGGCCAAGTTCTCATACTCTTCCAAGGTGCAGTCTACCACTGAACGAATGCTTCCCGTAGAGCTCTCTTCGTAGTGTGTGTCCTGCTCCGTATCCCCTTGTCGCGGTTTGAAGTTTGGTACCGGCTTCTGGATGAGTACCAATGTTTTCTGTCTCAAAGTATTTAGGAGACGTGCACATTGCCGTTCTGCCGTTGATCCAGACCCAATCCGAGAAAAGAATTGAAACTGGCCAACAACCATGCGCTCGATTTCTTCAACTCGAGATAAAAGCGTAGCCACTTTCCCCTCCACGCTATACATCGCAAATTTTGTACCGCCTCCCCATCACCAACTCCATTTTCGCTCTGGCGAATAAAATTTTCTCCGTCTGTTTCATAGCTCACCTGTCCTGAGCACTCATAATAACGCCACCGCAACTGAGTGGCGTCATCTTCCACCAAGCGAATATAATCAGGAAGAATCCACACCATCGCTTGTTGTTCATCGAACCCCTCCCTTGCCACGTATTTCAGTTTCCCTTTCACTCTTCCCTCGACCACTTCCTTAGTTACTAACTCTGCCCGCCACCAGACGGATGCAAGCGTTCTCTCACCTCGCCTTCGTCCTTCCCCTTTGGTTAATTCGATGTCCCAGAGGACCTCAATTAGTATCCCAGGTACCAGAGACTGCATTTCAGTACAGTAGTCTGAGCCTTGGGAAAGGCTTCCTGTCACTATGAATTCGTCATGAAAAAGCACGCTCGTCTTTTTTTACACGTGGCAGGCAAGACCCCCAAGTTTTGTTTCCCGAAGTCACCAAAGGACAAACGGGGCTTCGTCCCGTCCTTTCTCTCGGCAACCAGATTCCGAAGTGGTGCGCAACCCTGCCGACTTACCCCAAATACCACGCACATCCCCCGCCATCATCCGCCCACCCCCTGATGTGTATCTGATCGACCCTCCTCCACCCCCCTTCACCGTCCCCTCTGCCTACCGCGCTCTGCCTACCGCGCCCCGCGCCCCGCCCTCTCATCTCAACTCGCAAGACTTCATCTTCGATCTCGGGTCGTCCACATTGTGGCCGCCTTCTCAGGCTCCTCCATGCCAATCTTAGAAACCCCACCGTATGTCGCCCGCATGCGCCATGCTATGATGCCGAGTGGAAGAAAATTAGAGAGGAACCAGATAACTTTGACGAAGTGTCAAAGACAGTCAAGGTGGAAACTGGGGAGGCGAGTGATAAGACGGCGACGAGCGCGGAGGAGCAGGCGAGAATTGATAATAGGAGGAGGTTGAATAAGTTAATGCAGGATAAAAAGAATTCAAGAGCCGGCGGAAGGGATAAGGATGTGTCGGGGACAGAGGCAGAGCCGGTGGACACGGTGGAAGATGTCAAGAGCCGGCGGAAGGTATAAGGATGTGTCGGGGACAGAGGCAGAGCCAGTGGATACATCGTATACACTGGAGGAGGTTGTGTATTGAAGATATGAGGGATATAGATGAGGACAAGTACTACATTTCCATGTGCGTCGGACAGTGGGAATCGTCGACAGCGCTGAACCAAGAGATCGACAAGCGGCAGCTGCTCGTGGATGACGAACGTGCCAAATTGAGCGCGGGAAAGGCAAGGGCAGCGGAGGTGGCGTGGTGGAAGCGCGTACGAGCAGACGAGCTTCTGTCGATGTCAGAGCTGAGCGCGCCGTAACTCAAGCAAAAGCGGCACGAGCGCGCGCTTTGCGGGGCTACGGAAGCACGGTTACGGGGGAAAGGGTCAAGCTCGCGGCGAAGGCGGAAGCGTAAAGGAAGGCTGAGGATATAGAGAAGATGGGCATGGAGAGGCCACAAGAGTATCTGACCGAACTGCGAACGGAGCGAGATGAGCTAGCTGAGCGTTTAAATCGAAAGGACGCCGCGCGCGAAGCGAGGTGGGATCGGCGGTGGCAGGCTGCAAGGGAACGAATGAGGTTGTTGGCACAACAAGCAGGAAGCAATGCAGGTTTCGACGAAGACCCAGGGCGAGGGAACTCAAAGGGGCGCGAGAGAGGAAGTGGGAAGGGAAGAAGGAGGGGCCAGGGGAGGGGACGAGGGAGAGGGCGTGGGAAGAAAAATGTGGAGGAGGACACGTTTGGGGTGCACGATGCGGACTGGGATGTGTACAGATCAATGAAGGTTGGAAACGATGGGACGGATTCTGAAGACAACTCTGGAGAAGAGCGTGTTAGTTTGAAATCTGTGCGTACTGAGATTATGATTGAGTGTCTCGTTAAACCTGTCAGGAAGTACCGCTTCTACGAGGTTATCACTGAGGATGGAATTGCTGGTTTCACGGAGAAGCTTTTCGACATCGGCGTGAATAGCACGCATCTCGCTGTCGTGGTAGTGATGTTTGGCAAATATGAAGTAGTATAGCGTGAAGAAACCGAGAAGAAGAAAACACATTCGATACATGGTGAGTAATTGCTGCCAAGCTCCGAGCCGTGAGCGAGCCTGTGTGGGGTTTGTTGGTCGCCATCCTGCATGAAACGATCGAGAGGATTTCCTCTCCCGCTCAGATGTAGAATTCAGCCGTGGGAGGCGCAGTGAGTGGGAGTCATGGAGGCCAGATAATGTTGCAGATGGGTGCAGGTTACGAGCGGTAGTGCGATATTGTGTCGGGAGATCGGAAATGTCGAACGACATCGGAGAGTGGAACTTATGTGTGCTACGTGTTTTAATTGGCTGTCTCTACAATGACTTCATTCATCTATTTTTAATTGGGCCCTCGTCATCTGCCCGTCCCGCACGTCGCACGGGCCGTGCGGCGCGCGAATGATCACAAGTGGCTCCTTGGAAAACTCCCTATCGCTTGCGGCTCGTCGCGCTGAAGAGCTACACCGAGCTCGGTGTTAAGGAAGTCGGGCTGCCGCGTGCAAGCGTGTTTGTGCGAATTACTGGTGTGTGCGTTGTACGCATCTTCGGTGCGCATGTAGCGATGCTGGCCTGCTCCGCCTCAACACGGAGCTGCGACTCTGCTTCCTTCTCCGCTTTTTTTCTTCTGTTCCGAGCAGCTTTTCATTCTGTTCCACCCCCCAATCTCCGGGTGACTTCATTGCCTTCGGGTAATTGGGGATTAGCGTTGTCCGCCGGTTCTGCTTCTTCCTCTTCGACAACGCTCTCCAGTCTCTCAAGCGCCTGCGCTTCGACTAGTCGCTTTGCAATCTCGCGATGGTCATCACTGGCGACTCCTTGCTCATCCGGAACTACGGCCGCTCCGATTTTCAACGCAGCGATAAGTCAGGGAACACATGCGGAGAACTAAGCCATTCGAGGAGGGTAACCGTCGTGCCTGGATAAGCAGTAGAAAATATTCCCCTCCATGATCGAGGCAGTGCAACTCAAATTATTCTCTTCGGGTTTAAGACATTGTGTGGTACGGTCACTGTGACAGGCGTGAACTAGTCCAACTCTTCTGACAGAGTCCGTGAGCTTCAAGAATTGAAATGGCTTGTGGACGTCAACATAAATAAATCCGGAAGTGAACTGGCATTTCTTGACAACAGCGAAAGGTGTCTCTTGATATGCATCCTTCATTTTCATAAATGTTTCGATTGCAAAGTAAGCTACGTGCAGCTCATCAATGTAAGCAATTCTTTCATCTTCCGCAGGTGTAGGTACAATTTGCGGTTCGTCATCGAACACGAGTGCTTGAACCGCAGAGCCTTTCGAGAGCATGTCGTGCGGTCTTGAATGCGATGTAACAACTCCAAACCCGTACAGGGATTTTTTCATTCGACATGCCTTTTCGAATAATTTGGGGTCATTGGGACCCGCTTCTACAATGAAGTCGGCAGCAATACAAGTCATAGTCGCATGGAATGAACCTTCAGCATCTACCGTACGTTCACTTAGGACCCATTCCGCCCTTCTTGGGTTGTTGTTAATAGTAGTAGATGGAGCTCCGAGTACGTGCTTCAACAACCCATTTCTAATAATACTCAAAGCCTTCTCTGCCTCACCGTTCGTTTTCGTTACATAGTTATGTACGTCTCTTCTTCGTCCGCAAATGAGATTGACCACTGAAGAGATTGCCTTGCCTTCCATTTCACAACTGCCGTCTACAGAATAAAGAGCAGATGAAAGCCGTTTTTTCCAATCGTTATTAATAATGTGATCCATTCCCTGTATATGGGCGTCATGACCGTTGGAATCTGCCATGGCCTGCTTAAGGGGCTGGTGAGCGCATTCGAAAACAAGTTCGGCGAAGTGCTGCACGTGACCCATTGCAGGGATAGAATGCATATAAAGCTCTAGAAGCCGATGGATATTCGGCTTGTCCAGCTCTTTCCCCGCCATAGTACTGCTTCGACAAAGGTCATTGCAGTTTCGTATGTACATCTTGCAATGGCGTTCCAAGTCTGCCATATGCGCCGTGCCATCTTCACGATTGTACCTTTTCACCTGCTCCAATCCATCCACATGCAGCTTAGGATACCAGTATGTCTTGCTGACAAGTTTGCTAAACAAACTGAGGTTCTGTACAATTGAACACAGTGCTTGTTTGGATACATTAGATATTTCTTGAGGGCAGGATAGGTTATCAACAATCTCTTTGAATACAGGAGAAGCAATCAATAATATCGAAAACGTTGCCGATATGCTTGCCGTGTACATACTATTTGTACTGAAATTGTAGATGCGTGTCTCAGTTACCAGGCGGTTTGTTCGCAACAAGGAACAGATTAACCCGTCTACCTGCTTTCTTCTAGTTGCGGTAGGAAGGGACTTAAAGGCAAGGGTTAAAATATTAATTGCGTTACCAGCCAGGAGATGGTCGGGGCAACAAGCATTGAGCGATACGGGTCAAACCTAGGGTTTGCGACTGGGAAGTTGTGTTCGGTCAGCGGTATCGTGGTTTTTTTCAACGCGTTCTTCAAATCCTGAGAAAAAGAAACAAAAGGACTTGCTTTCCTTGCTGCATCGTCATTTCCGTTCAGGCCCAATGCGTTCAGCTCTACATCCGAGATACCAGAGGCTCGTAAGGCCTTCGTTCTTTCTGCATTTCTCGCGAAACATGCGTCTGCGCTGTGAATATCCGTGGTGTATGCATATCGCGATGCGAGTCCTTTAGGCCCTTTAAATCGCATGAACGAGCAGAGGTTGCATGGTGCTGTGCCATTCACTCCCACCACATCCAGGACATGCCCAACCTCGTGGTAGTCGCTCACGAAACCAACCACATCGGTAAACAGCAGCAAATCCTCCCCATCGGCACTTCTGGCAGGTATACCCTCTGTTGATGATTTGACGAGGTCTGCTACTACTTGCTTCAGACCTTCCTTCGTTGACACTCCAGGTTCAGTCAGGGCAAGAATACGTACTCGCTCTCTACTACTTCTACATTCCGGAGGATAGTTTAGGGAGAGACAATAGACACCCCCCGCTGAACCCGCTTTAAATCGGAACGGGGAAAATCCATCTGAATATAGTAGGATATGGTCAACAAAGTATTTCCTTCCGTCTTTAAGCTTACCATATGACGGTGAAATTGGGGGTCGGGAGTGTTGAAATGAAAGAGATGGCTGGTTGCCGGCCACCATGACGTCCACCACGGAAACCTTCGAAGCTGTATGAAATGAGATGCGTAAAGGATGATCAGCTCCATCGTCTCCAACCTCGCAAGCGAAGGGTATGCACACAAGCTCAATTTGCTGCCCTCCCTGTGTTGATCTGTTGTGATGCTGAATTAGTACCATGACATAATCCAGCTCAGCACTGATATGTAGAACTGTGCTAATGTCACCAGCGCGCCACAGGTCCGTTGTTGGCCGCCGAAATCCCTTCCATGTTCCGTAACGTAACTCCGACCTCGACGCTTCGGTCAGGGGTGGTCCGTCTCTCCATGACACTACGAGAGAGGTTGTGACAACCCTGAACGTCAATTTGAAACATCTTGGATCTGCTCCGCTACACATATCCAGAGTGCACAATACTTCATGCGGAAATGGCGGTTCCTTCCGCAAGTGCAAGGTGACCACTCCTCCATCTCCCCTGTACGCAGTGAGCAATGGGCAGGAGGGCGCGGTTTCGTCGCCGGTGCTGGGAAGGACGTTACGAGCGATGTCCAGAATGAGATCTCTATTTCGAACCATGGGAACGCTTTCGATAGTGGAGAACAGAGCTCCCGAGCTAGGAGAGATGGAGTCTTTCGCAGCGCCTTTCAGTACATTCCATGTCTCGCGGCACGCCAAGTCCATCAAAGACCAAGATGATGGCAATATGACTTTGAAACGGCTTGAAACTGGCCCAACTCCCTGCAGTGACTGAAGAGTCTGTCTGGAGCCCGATTTCGAAGTATCTAAAATCGCCTCGCATTCCATGCTCATCACAAAACCCCACTCTCTAAGCAAAGGGGACAGAGTCCGATAAACCGTAGAGTAGTCAGGAAACAATTTCCCCCCCGGCTCGTATTTCTTTAGAAGGTGGTTGAAACAGCTCCGAAAGATGTTATAACCAGACTTAGAGTACCGAACGGTCCCGGACACAAGTAAAACAGCCATTATATTTTGCCACACGCTAAGCTTCTTCCATCCACGACGGATCTCCGCAACATCCAACTGCAGTCCTATATCATGATGCATTTCATCTTCCTCGTCCTGTGCACTGAGCCCGACCACCAGTTCATTTGTCGTACCCCTCACGTGTTCAAGTACCATATCTACCATGCCACCCATGTCTTGCCCATTCGTTTCATGCATCTCCGCGACTGGAATTTCATCTGCGAACTGCATTTCGTGGACCATAGGGGTTCTGAACCCCTCTATAGTCTCAAAACACACATCTTTATGATCTCTATCCTCCGCCTCTGCCATTTCTTCTTCTTTTGTTTCCGCTGCACCCGCTCCTCGGATTTCATCGCAACCTTTCTCGGCACCCGTACAGTTTTGTGTCGTTCCATCAGCACTGTGTGTTGAGGGAGCGGATGTATCTGCCAGATGAAATGTCTCCTCATGATGTTCTCCCCACCGATCGTCGTACGCAATGCGACCCCTTCTTCCCCGACTCCCGAGCTGGAACATGTTCCGTCGCTTCCGAATTCTTTTCTTCATTAGCTGTTAGAAGCGAGGAAGACATCGGATGAGAGTGCAATTGGAGCCACCTCATACCAGACTCGTATTTCATGAATGTGAATGTAATCCAGGCTGATACCAGACTGTCAACAGTCTGATATCAGCCTGGATTACATGCGTGAATCACACCTGCTAATTGGCTGACTGAAATTCTGTAAACATATTTTGCAGGTCATTGGCTTCCAACTCGAGTTGCTGTACACCTGTGCTGTGCTTTACGTGTTCATCCCATGGACAAAACGGAAATGACGTTTTATTGGTGCAGCATCATCCGTTTCGTCGTAAGAACCCAATTTAGGTCACAACCGGCTCACGTTTATAGCGCTTGAGGATACATTCGAGCTCCAAATGTATTCACGAATCCCTATAAGTACGTTGCACTCATCCTTTGAGCTGACCTTAAGCCCAAAACATCCATGAGCAGCGTGATACCAACGCCGTAGTGCCGCCACCCTCCCAGTGGATGAGATCCGCAATGTGCTATCAACATTGAGCTTCCATCACAGCAGGCAACACGATCCACAGTGAGCTACCATCACCGCAGGCGACACGATCCACAGTGAGCTACCATCACCGCAGGCGACACGATCCACAGTGAGTTACCATCACCGCAGGCGACACGATCCACATTGAGTTACCATCACCGCAGGCGACACGATCCACAGTGAGTTACCATCACCGCAGGCGACACGATTCACAGTGAGATACTAACGAAACTTCACAACTATCCCGCACGTGATATGATCCTCCTAGTGTCACGAAACAGAGGGACCAACCGCCGGCAAAAGTCAACAACCTGAAAGTGCTGCGAATTTCAGGGGCACAGCTAACAGGCTCTACCCCCCAAAAACCGCCATCTGCGGCAGGACGAAGACGACTATCCGCAGCCATGTCGATGAAAAACATCCTCAGGCATGACGAAGACGATCATCGACAGACACAACTGTTGTGTCTGTTGCAGCTGCATCAATATTGATAATACATGTAGGTACTGGCCTATGAAACGCTTGTTTTCACATCCATCAACAGTGTCGTCAGGCAGCGATTCCGTTATCATTCCTTACATTTAATTTAGTGCTTTACAACCATTGCAAATGTAGTCCCCAAAACATTACATTACCAATTCCTAAACACTACAAATGTCGTCCAGCAACATTATATTGTCGTCTCAGAACAAGTATCAACTACCATCCAAAACCAATATAAGTATTACTTCTGAAAACCACGATTATAGTGTTCACGAACGATACGTTTATTGCTATTCCGACATATTACATGTAACGTGCACAGAACGATGAAAGTAATAATTCAAAATATTACTAATATATATTGTCGTTGGACAACATTACCAGTGTTTATTCGAACGTTATATTTCACGTTTCTGTACGATATAAGTAATAATACAATTAATGAATATTTTATATTGTCGTTGGACAATGTTTAAAGTGTTTCAAGAAACATTATATTTAACGTTTCTGAACGTTGCATTTAGTGCCATCTAATATTATTATATATAGTGTGCTGAAATGATTCATTTATCGTTTCCACAGACAGTGCCTATAATGTTCACATACGCTACGTACAGTGTTTCAATAACACATTATAAGTAACGTCCATTGTTGATGTTTTAATGTTTACAATGACATTATATCTATTGTTCACGGCTGATGCAAGTGGTACCCGAATTCTGATGTTTTCATCGTACACGGACGTTTTATTATCATTCCTGGAATGCTGATGTATTGTTGTCCGGACAATACTATTCTGGTATCCCAAAAACGTATCGTCCAAAAACATTACATATATCATGACACGATATTACTTTAATGTTTCGGAATACTACAAGTATTGTTGTTCCTAGTACTTTGCCTCCGCAGTGCAGCAATGGGTATTTCGTACCCCGCTGAGGCAGTAAGAGGACACCCGACTTTGGTCTCTAAGACCCCCCGAATGTCAAAAGAATGGGACGCACTTGGGGTATGCTGTAATAGAAACGGCATTACAGAAGTCCCAGGCCGAATGTTTCGAGTTGGGAGATCAAAGGTCGTGGCCTTTCTGTTAGTTTAGGTAGAATGGAGACACTGTCAGTCACCCTTTTCCGCAATGCGATGGTCAGCGAACTATAGAGCGAATTGCGAGAGCTGGAGAGAGAGGAGGGGCTAGGACGAACATCAGTAAACAATTGTTGCATTTTGCATCTCTTGGCGGCGCTCTCCCGTGCGAGCAGCCGCATCACTCGTCTTCACTCGTCCCGAGCTCCGGAAGGAACGGCACAGGCTCCAGTGCGCCTGGTGCCAGGGACATCAAAGCAAGGACAACTCAATTCACAGGAGTTTTCCGACAGTCGATGATGCAATTGGACATCTGCAAAATTGTAGGCTGGCATTTATGGCTGCGAAAAAGGAGGAAGTCAATGCGACGGCTCGACAGCTACTAATAACATAAAAGCTTGATTAGAGTTGAGTCTGTAGTGAAAGTGCAAAGTATGAGTGATGGCGTCCTGCGAGCGGTCTTTCTGAACAGTAGAGAGCTTTTGCAATCCGAAAATTCGTTAACTTATGAATCGTTTTACGCATATTTTCCATACCGAAGATTCAGTCATATTTGTGGGATTTTAAGCTTTCGCAACTTTTCTTTTGTGACTACAGGGGGATCCGGGAAAACTCGATATTTGGCAATACAAGTTCCAAACAAACGATACTCTACCGCAACCTATTTCTAAACATGTTGAGCTCTTTTATACTTCAGTAAACTCCTCAGTATCAGCCACTACACCGTACTCATCCACCGCCGCAGCCTTTAGGTCAACGTACAGCATTTTGGTCCCACCTCCCTCCTTGAAAGATAGGTTGCTTTTCGAAACTACCTGCGTGATTACCTCGAACGGTAAAGATATCCTCGCAATAGACTCCACAGCATCAGAACTCCTCTTCCGGAGGTCGCTTAAAGCTGACTCGAATCCTATAACTGAGGGATGGTAGGGCATAAACCCACTGCTGGGGTTAGATAGTTTCCAACGATGCATAATTAAAACATCTACAAGAGGCTTCGGCCATCGTACAGCAAGTTGTAAAAAATGCCCTCCATCTACCACTGTAATTGTAAAATCACCAGAGCCGACTCCAGATGGCAAGATAATCGCCACGCACAGACGCTTAGTCAACGTAGATCGTTCAATCCACCTAGAGATCATGAACAATGGCTTAAATGCTAGTTCTCCCGCAGTCAGCTCCGCGCCAGCGCCAGTATTCACTTCTTCCTCTTCACTCTCCTCATCGTCATCCACAAATACGGTCGACGCCCGTCGTTTACAGGCAGAACCAGGCCCCTCTGTGGCACTACAACGTCGGTCAAGGTCCACACTGTCGCGAGATTCATCTGCCTCAACGCCTTTACAATACAGAAAAATTAGTTTGACAACTGAATGTTAAACATATCAATCATAAATCACATGTAAATGTCACACTCCCAGTCAGGCTTACCTCTCGTGATTGGTTTGCTTCCAAATTCTATACGCATGGCGTTGTAGCAAGTACGAAAATTTCCCAGCTTGTGTTTTTGGAATACCGCATCTGATTCCCAAACAGCTTTCGGTGACTCACCTCCGGTGACCTCCCCCTTCTCAAACTTCGAACGCAGCATGCGCACAGCCAGTGACTTCTTGGTCAAACGTCCGACAGAAACCATGATCCCTGAGCTCGTAAGAGAGGGTGCGGCGTGAGGAAAAAATACAGACTTAGGTTAGAATGGGGTGCTGTCTTGATAGGTTGAAAACAATGAGGACGAGGGAATGTTGAGGGAGAGAAGTCTCAATTTTGTAAGTAGATGACGTTTACTTATAAAGGGTAAAACTATTGCCTCGCGCTGACAAATCCAACATAGCATCCCGGAGGAAACCCCGGCATCCCAACTCGCGGCAAAGCCGCTGTACCGGAAATGAAGTTGGGGGGAAGGCCAAATGTGCATGACAGGTCATGTGCCACGTCACAGAAGCGTATTTATCAAACAATACAAAGAATTGGGGTGCCTTAATGTTTTACTGCAGTTGTAAATAGTACCGTTTGGAGTGAGGAATTTAATATAACAGCTTTTTTGCAGTGCCGATTATAGTCATGTAGAGTTCATTCGTTCCTACATTTTTGCAGAAGTTTGCAGAAGTACCCCAAGCGCGTTATGAAAATGTGAAGCAACTCGAAACCAAATATTTCTTTCGCTTAAAAATTGCACAAAACTAAGCGATACTATCGGGGAAAAACGATACTTTCGCCTCTTCAGTGTCCTTCCAGCGGTAACTGGAGTTGTTTTTAATGCTTTTGCGTTAATTGTCGAGCACGGGATTGCCCCAAGAATATAGTAAAGGAGTGTTGTAGCCTCAAAGTACCTAGAGAAAAAAACTTTCGCCATGTAAAGTTAAGCAAAAACGATAGTTTCGGATGTACTTTTTGCACGCTGCAGAGATGCCAAAATTAGTAATTTAGTTGTATATTTAGCACGGAATCCTTTATTATTTTTTGTACCTTCTGCTTTTTTGACGCTTCATGCAATACAAACGAACATCGAAATCCCATATAAATTTGGTCGGTGGTGAAGCCCGCAGACTCTTCCGTGACCGGTCTTGTCGGCAACCACGTCGTGTCCAGAAAGAATGCATATTTCCCCGTCTCGTTTTGCGGAAATTGCTGGTGGGATGATACGGAACAGTCCTGGCTTGAGTGTGCGGACAGAGAGCTCCCGCTTTCGAGCACTATTCGGTATCACACCGAACGTATGTTCTCATACCTGGCATCTATTAGGACATCTTCGCCCGACCTCGTCCAGGCCCGTGCATCTTTTATGGGCTCTCCTATTTTTAAAAGTGTATGGGAGCGAGGAGACCCATAGAACGATTGCCCAGGTCGACGTGAAAACATTCCGGAAATGGTCGTGGTGCTTCGTCAACTTAATTGCGGAACTAAAAATCGTACGTGATAATCTGCAACACATTATTAATCCCGGAAGTTGACACTAACTTGAAGCATGCACTCATTTCTTATATACTTTTAATGGTACATGACACTTGTATTCGTCTGACAATGAAGATCAAATGGGAAAACCGCTTCGCTGGTAATTGTAGTAATGCGTGCAAAGTATCGGTCGACGGTACAGACTTCCGCATATTCGAACCAAACCCATTCAGTCCGCAGTGGTTCTCGTATAAGTTCAGAGGCCCTGGATTGAGATATGAGGTGGCTGTTTGTATTTTGACCGGACATATTGTTTGGACGCATGGCCCTTTCCTTGTGGCTTGTACCCAGACCTTACTATTTATCGAATTGCGATGAAGTTTGCACTTACTGCCGGGGAGAAGGTGGTTGCAGATGAAGGTTATAAAGATCCCAACTGCCTTCTAGGAAGCGATGTTGAAGGGGAACACCGTAAGATCTTGGCTACTATTCGTGCAAGACAAGAAACAGTGAACTGTCGTTTCAAACAGTTTTATGTACTAGGCCACCGTTTCCCGCACCGCATTGCGCTTCATTCTGTTTGTTTTCATTCCGTCGCAAACCTAACACAATTAATGATAGAGAAAGGAAGCCCGCTCTTTCAAATTGAGTATTCGGAATAGCCTGCTTCTCATGTAAGCCTTGGTTAAAAAAGTATACTACTGTACCGAGGTATAGATTTTTCATGCGTTGTAAAGGGTATGTTGAAGTTTTCAACAGTCCCATGCTGTATCAGTAGCATCTTATGTGAAATCATATTTTAAACAACATAGGGTGCATGGCTTTTCCTGTGACGATCTAAAGCTGTTTTGGTGGCTTTCTCGCGAGACATACGGGCAAGCTTTTGAACTTCGCGACTAAATGTTTCAAATATTGGCTATTTCCGGAGACCCCAGTACAGTACACTCAAATGAGTAGGAGAGGTCTGAGTACGAGCACAGGCCCGCTCAAAACCTCACCAACATGAAGCAGAAGGACTTCACGATCGGCAAAGTCCAAAACCGTGCATCGCACAACAGGAGATGTCTCATGCTGGCCATTTCTGTAGACTGTCCTTTATCCTTTCAAATGCGTCTCGCGCGTCGAGGTCAAATCTATCGCAGAGACATAGCAAATATCAAAATGCGAACGAGACACATTTCGCTCTCCTGTTTCACCCTCAACATTTTTAGCGAGGCGTTCTTGTTTACGCGACTTCAGGTTCAGAGCACACGAGATCCCTCGTATCGGCAACATTATTGGCTAGACACTCGGCGTGACAAAACGGTTAAGATACAGGTGCAGTGCAACAACTGCAACTTGCCTTGTTTTGAGAAGGCTTGCTAGCCCATATAGATGGGCGGACATAGAAGTAATGTTTGGAATGACTTCATCGGCTATGAGCGAAGTATTCTGGGAAGTTGTAGAGACTTTTCAATCTAACTGTGCTAAGCTGATCACGAAATTCCGATCTGATCTAATAGTAAATAGGGCAGCTTTGTACGCACAAGCAGTTCGTGATCTCGATGCCCCGCTAGATAACTGTGTCGGTTTTATGGATTGTACGAAGATAGAGATGTGTCGACCGGGAGGCACAGGAGCTTTTCAGAGAAGTGTGTATTCAGGTCACAAACGTTTCCACTGTTTAATTTACCAGAGCATAACGACGCCAGATGGGTTGATGATGCATTTATTTGGACCGGAGGTTGGGAGGAGACATGATCTGACTCTTTATCGCAATAGCCAAATGGACTCCTTGCTTGAGGAGCACCTTTACATTGACAACATTCAGTCCTGCGTCCTGCATCTACGGCGATGCTGCTTATGTGCTACGTCCTTGGCTCCAGATAGCCTTTCCTAGAACAATTGCGACACCGACCAAAGCCGAATACAACAAGAAGATGAGTGCAGCGCGAGAGGCCGTGGAGTGGAGCTACAAGGACTTGAAGCAGATGTTTACATCTCAGCATATGAAAAGAAAGCTGAAGTCTAGAGAGTCCCCGATATCCCTACTGTACATATGTTCTGCCCTGCTGCTTAATTTTAAGACCTGCCTCGGACATGGTGGTCAGGTAGGAGAATACTTCAAGTGCAAGGCGCCATCATTAGAGGAATATACGAGCATAGGCGAGGACCTTCTTTAACGTGTAAAAATCATTTTGGGAGCTGCCCAGCCCTATGAGCGCATCAGAAGTCAAACATTTCCTCGACGGCCGGGGGCACACCACTGCACTCCGATGTTTTGCGGGACTTCGCGCCAGTTACTACACTCCGCTTACTTTAGTTTTCCGGCCAACGCACCGAGTACAGTTGCGAGTGCCTTACGTTCTTACAGCGCTGCGTTTCGCTCTTCTGCATTCTGGCGGCGCTCCTCACATTCAGCAGCCAAACGCCGTTTCTCAACCGAAACGCGGCGCTCCTCCACACGAATTCTACGCTCTCCAGCCCCTCGCGAGTGCTCCCATTGCATGACTTCAAGTTTCTCTCGGTGCTTTGAAATATCGAGTTTCTCTTCATCCAACTGCATCCTCTTGTTATTGTTGACTCTATGCAGCTCGAACTCACGTGATATAATTCTCATCTCCTCGTCGCTGTCGTTGCTCGATGCCCCGCCGGGAGATAAGTTTGGCTTACTCCTGCTTCCTAGTGCTTTTCTTTTTAGTGCCCTCGATCTAATGGCCTCCCCTGCCTCTTGTAAGGACTTCTCCCTAGCGCTTCGCTCATCCTTCTCTGTCCTTTCAGCTTCCTTCTTGTCATCAATTTGCTGTATTATGTCATCCAACAAAGTCTCACGCTCCCCATGCACCTCCGAAATTCCAGAAGCAAGACGGTTGCTGTAATCTTCTGCCCTTTTGTCAGCCACCAGCTTCTTGAAGCGATCGTTCAAAGACTTCCAAGTAGGACGCACAGCAGGATTAGATAAACTAGCCTTGAACTGACTCGACGAAAGGAAAACTTCTGCGACTTTTTCGAACAGAGCTTGCGACTTGCCCCATGGCGCCACGTGTGCTCCCGTGGTCAGCGAAGCGCGCAGGAGGACGAGATCGAACGTCTCGTTGAACCGAAAGCGCTTCGCGGATCCGACCACAGACTGTGCGCGTGGTATTGTCGTATCAACTGGCGCGGTAGAGTTCGGAACCATCACGGGCGCACGTCGCGCGACGTAGGGAGAGTGTGGAGTAGCTGGCGATGGAGTACTCATTTGAAGGACATACGGGGTAATTGGGATAAGTAAAGATCCCGCTAGAGGAGTACTCACGGAGGTGGCCCGGCTTCGACTTTATTCGATGCGGTGATGGAATACGCAACACAGTTGGGCTAAGCACACAGCTGCTGGCGGGAAAGCGGCTTTCAATGAGGGTCATCCAGAGCACCCCTCAAATCTGTGTCCATTTTGGATTCGTTATTTTACTCCGAATAGCAGGATTTCGATGGCACCCGTACCAATCTCTTCGGTATTCATGACAGCTGTCAACAACTTGTGACTAATATCGATTTTTTATCAACTTTTGCGCGTGCAAAAGCTCTCCAGTGATGCAAGGTGGTGGCTGCAAAAAAGCCGTAATTCTTACTGTCTTCCAGTGCCTGGTTCGATATAGTGCCGTTTTCGGCCCACTGACACAAGGTAGCACTATATCGCGACCCCCTACCACCAACTCAACCTTTAATATTGATTGGGGCCATTCACTATTTCTTTTTGCTGTGCTAGCTTACCTAGCCACAGCCAAACTTGAACACACAGCTGCTTACGCTTTTACGGTCATCTTTGTTAGCTGCGGGATCTGCGAGGCCGGCGCAAGGCTGAAGTTGTCAAAACGCCAATTTGGCGTGCGCATGGCTGTAATTCTGGGACAAAAGATCGACCAGGACGGTATCAAGCCCTCAGATGCGCATTTAGAAGCAATCAGGCGCTTTGTGGAGCTAGGAGAAGGAGAGGAGCTTATGCGTTTCTTAAGGTTGATGCATTTCTTCTGGGGTTTCATCGACCACTCCGCCAAAATTGCTAGACCCCTCCACGAGGTCCTTGTTAGCATACGGTTCAAGAAAATTGCGGAGGGAGCAGCGGCTCGAAATCCCAGATTGGGACAAGCGCTTGGGCACCCCACAGCGCAGAGTATAGAGGGACCTCATGGCGTTCTTCATTGATCCCGACTCTCTCAAAGCACCCAGGCAGGACGCCAGCAAGAAACAGATGACGGAAGAAAGCGCGCGTGGCATTGGAGGGGTCTTGCTACTAGAACGAGACGATAGAAAGTGGTAATCCGTCGCATTCACAAGCCGTAAGCTTTCAGATGCCGAAATGAAGTTCACCGTCACTGAGCGAGATTTCCTTGCCGTCGTTTATGCGTTGTGGAAATGGAGGCTCTACTTACATGGTGAGAAGGACTTTGTCGTAGTCACGGACCAATGATCCCTCAAGTGGCTCATGAGCCTGAGAGACCCACGAGGCAGGTTGAAACGTTGGATGGTCGACATATTATATTTTGAGACCAGATCCGATACGCCCCCGGGAGGGAACTCGTCGTAGCTGATACTCTCAGCAGGGATTACTTCGAAACCCTTCTTCGTGCACGCTGTTTCCGGGATATGGAGGATCCGAGAACCGGTTAAGGAGAAGTTGGGGTCCTGTGTGCGCCCTTGAGTATCACAGAACTGGGTGGTGGGCCTACGCCAGAGGACTGCCGCACAACAGCTGACCGAGTTTGGCGATGTCAGGGACTAAGCCTGGAAGGCGGCTGCAGTATAACGACAGACGCGCGCGCGGGGAGATTATTAACCGTGCCGCCGTGCACGGCGCACACGTGGGCGCGTGTGCCCACATGTAGGGAGTGCGCTCGCGTACCGACTGGTCGTGGCAAGGCGCACGTGTACAGTAGCACACGTGTCGTCCGAGCGGTAGTCTACGCGTGTTACGTGTGCGCGTTAGCACACGTGTCGTCTGTGCGGTAGTCTGTAAGCAACACGCATGTTCAGTAGTGCACACGTGTAGTAGCAGCGTCCGTGCCGTAGTGATAATTATGGCGCTAGCTTTTTAATTATGTACAGTACCCGGGAAGCACTAGGCGGCAGGCAATGTACTACTGTACTGGGACAGGTTTCCGAGGCGTCCCACTGAGGGGTTAAGACCTGACACCCGTCCCTACCAGTAAACTGGGGCAAGCTCGCCCCCGTGCCTTCCGTGCCTAATCTACGACCGTTCGGTAGTTTATCCGCGCGCTGGCTTCTAACCCGCTGCCAGTCGCTCCCGTTTACGCGCCACGGGGCGACTGCGCGTAACCGGCCAGTGAGCCTCTCCCTTTTCGCGAGCTCGTCCGATCGGTTCAATTAGCGCGTCTCGTCCGCGTGGCGTGCTCCCTCGCTATTGCCTCCGCCTCTCACCCAACCTAGGGCGGAGAGGATTTATCCCACATATTAGTACTCTTGCGGAGGGGATAACTCTTGAGATTGAGCCGCACGCGTAGTCTGTCGATTGCGGGCAGAACCGTACGGACGGAAAAGCTTGAGAAATCACCGCGTCGATCGCGAACCGACGATGAACCGACCGGATCAAGGGGGAGACTCCGCCTCCGGGCGTTTGAGCACCTGCAGTGGCAGAGGCGCACTGCGCCCCCGGGAGGATAAACCGGAAGCTCTGCTACGTCCGCCACCGCAACCAGGCCGCATGCAAGCGTCCGCATCGGATGTTACGCCGGCCGTGTCGGTAGGCACAGGGAATCGCGTCCAATGGATGATCGACGCGATTCCGCCGCACCTGCAGGCCTGGTCGAGGAGTTACTCACTGCGGAACTCCCCCAGGTCGCGCGCGTGTGCCTCGACCGAACGGTGCCCGCACTTGTGCACGAGCACGTGCGCAGCGCGATACCACCGCTTTTGGACGAACTACTACCCGCTCTAGTCCAACGCGAGGTGGTGACAGCGCTCGCTACTGTGTATGAAGAATCCCCGTCCAGTACGGCTCTAAAAGGAGCCATCAGCTCCGCCGTGGCCGATCGTCTGGCCACCACCTTTCCCGCCGAAGCAGGAGTCGACGCGCGCGCGCAGCGCGACTCAACCGCTCCGGAGTTTACGCTACCGCACGCTGAACCGATCGGCGCCGCACCTGCAATCGGTACAATGGCCCCTGACACGGAGGGTAAGACCATTTACCTCCCACCGTTAAATGGTGCTACAGGAGGGCCCACAGAAAATGGCCCTCCCACACTCGCCGATACGGCTGGCCCCCGCGGGACAGAAAACCGCCTGGGGCGCTTCGCGACAGAAAAGCGACAGCCGTATTGGTAGAGCAGAAGAAGCGCACTCGGCGCTCAAGGCTCCACCTTGGAGGGTACAGAAAAGCCCTCCGAGGAATAAGACACATGACGTCGCCACAGGGCGACGCGCAAGAACCACGACGGACGCTACGCGCGATACTGCGATGCTGGAGGGGTCAGTTACCCCTCCGATGATAATCGCGAAGGACGCTATACGCGATGCCGCGATGCCGGAGGAGGTGGATACCCCTGCGATGACGAGGACACCGAGTCGGACGAATCGCGCAGAAGCGACCGCAGAGGCCGCAATGCGCGCGACCGACGTCGGTTCCGGCGAGAATACTCCGACCTGGACGGCGACAGTAGTCCCGGCGGAGAAGGAGACCGCCATCGCAGGGGCAGAGACCGCTGGTCTGCCCCGAGGCGGGATCCGAAACGGTTGCCGGTGATCAGGCCGTTGAACGACGTGTTCACCAAGGCCGTAGACTACCTCACGTATAGGCTGAAAAATCGCAGCGCGCGGTACGACGCCAGTACGGCGCGGCGAGTTAACCGTTATCAGAAGAAGCTGGACGTCCAGCTGAAAACCGACACGTTCGGTGGTCAAGATCCAATCGCGGTGCTAGGATTTCTCGCGCGCTTCAAGATGGCTTGCGACCACAATGGGGTCCGCGAAGGCGCGGCCGTATGGTGCTTCCAGTTCTAATTGACTGGGCAGGCTCACGCCCTGCTCCAGTCTAGGCTACACGGGAACACCATGGCGGTCGATGCGGAGCAGCGCGAGATGCTCGAAACTTACGCGGAAGTTGTTAACTTTTTATTACGCACATATGCGACGGACGAAGTTATTTTCGAGACGGTCGGTGATGTCACCTCCTTCCGTCAGAGCTCTAATATGACAGAGGAGGTGTACAGTAACCAGTTGTGGGAAAAGGCGTTGCGCTGCGGAACCGTATTTTCGGACAGGCGCATGAAGTCCCATTTCGTTGAGGGACTTCTGCCAGCGACGTGCGCGCAGGTGCTGAATTATCTCGGGACGCATCTGGTCGTGGACTACCAAGCGGTGGCACGCTACGCGCAAGCGATAAGCGAGACCACCGCTCGGCTCGGAGAGAGGCGACCTCGCTCGCGTCGCCTCAAGCACCGTACGATTCGGAAAGAAGATTTATGCGCAACGCGCGGAAAAGGCCCGTGCTGTCAGTCGAGTCCCTATCTGAACTCCCGACAGCGCGCGGAACCGAATCCGAGGAGATACTGGCAGTGACGGACCAGTCGGTGACGCCGAGCTCGCTTAGCTCGCCGCCGACTAGCTACCATCCGTCACCTGCCTCGTCCCCGGCTGGCGCACCAATGGCGCACGCCCAACAAGGTGACGCGCGCGCATATCCGTACGGAAGGCCAGTACAGAACCAGCGGGTCCGGTTCTTCAGCCAAAGATTACCTGGACCCCCGCCGTGTCTGTTCTGTCTGAACCTGACCCACCTCCAGGAACAATGTCCTGTGGTGGCGGATAGCGCGATGCGGTCGAAGTTTTTGCAGGCCCGTGAGGCCAATTATCAAAAGCTTCGCATCCGCCAAGGTCTCCGTCCGAGTTCCGCGTTCGAGCGCCAACCGCAGACCTCATGGCAAAATTCGCGTGCGCAGGCTCCCACGGGTATCAACGTGGTCGAACCGCGCGAGACCGTCCAATCGGAAGAAGCCGCGCTACCGCTGACGGACGAGGGGCCCGAAGACCTTGCGTTGACGGGGTAAGCCGGGGAGGACGCGTACAGGCGTCGACGATCCTCCCCTGCCAAGCCTCAATAAACAAGTCACCCCGTCGAACGCTTCGGTACGCGCCCAATCGCAGAGCCAGACGGACGAAGCGGCGATTTGTTTCTTCAAGAAACAAAATTACAAAGTCACCGAAACGGTCGGATACCGACGCGCGATGATGCTCGCCATCACGCCGGTTCTAGATTCGGGCGCCGGCCCGAATCTAATACAGCTCCGTTGTGTGGCAGAACCGTGGCGAGCTGCCATCCAGTCCGCGTGGAGCCCGCCGCTCATCGACGCTTCGAATAGGTCGATGAAGGCCCTCGGCAAGCTCAAGCTGTACGTCCGGATTGGTGAGTTCGTCGCGCGCGTACCGTTCTTGGTCGTCACCAACCTTGCGGTGGACTGTATCCTCGGAACCACGTTCCTGGATCGCCACGTGAAGGCGATCCTGCCACCGCAGAGGAAGGTGCTGTTCCATCATGTGCCGTCCGTAGCGCTGACGGTAGTCACACCCTCGAGGCACGACCGCAAGATGGCCTCGAGGGGACCGTCGCAGCAGCTCCCACAGGAGGAAAATTCGGCCGACCGGAAGCGCGCGCAGTTCCCGACGAACGTACCGTCACGGAAAACTGGCGTGGTCAAGGGGGTCACGATACCCCTGATGACCCAAGCGATGGTACGCGTCGCAACACGGGTTGGGGGGCTCTGCTTCCTGCAGAACCACCCCAAAACGGCGCATAACAATTTATACTTGGGGGTCGTGGACCTCTTCCCGCGCGAGCCGTTTACGGTGCTCGTTAGCAACTTCGAAAACCACGCGGTACACGTCCCCAGGCATACCGTTGCCGGTCTCGCGTTGCCATACCCCACACAAATCCTGACACTTGGCGTGTCGGCCTCCGGAGATTCCGACGCTAAGGAAGGGGGAGGGAACAAAAATAAATCCTCCACGGCTACGGAAGGACACGCGCAACGCGAACAACCCGCTACAGACGGAGGCCAAATTAATCCCTCACCCGCGCGGGAATGTGCGCGACGAGAAGGGCCCGTTACGGACGATGGCAGGAGTAAATCTTCAACCGCTACGGGAGGAGGCGCGCGACGCGAAGAACCGGAAACGGACCACGCCCACAGTGGCAATCCCGCTAACGCGGATGAGCGGACCGATACGGACGCGGAGAAGACCCGCTCGTGAGAAGAAGACGTCGAAATCGGCGCAGAAGACAGTACCGTCCGGTCGGAAATTATGGACATGCTGTCCGAGTTCAAGGACATGTGGTCCGGCCACTTGGGTAAGATCGATGCTACGAAGCATCGCACCGAGCTGAATCCCGGTGCGAAGCCGATCTACCAAGCACCCTACCGAGCCGGACCCATCGCGCGCGAGAAGGAGAAGAAGAAAATCGACCGCATGCTGCGCGCGGGAGTCATCGACCCGACATCGGCCGAGTGGGCGAGCCCCGTGGTCTTTGTCCCTAAAAAGGACAGGACCATGCGGTTCTGCGTGGACTATCGCTAACTAAACGCCGTTACGGTTTGGGACTCCTACCCACTACCGCGCATGGACGAATGCATCGACTCGCTCGGCGATGCCACTGTATTTACCACGCTACACTGTAATAGCGGGTATTGGCCGGTGGAGATCGCCGAGGAGGACCGCGATAAAACTACGTTCGCGTCGCATTCGCGCCTCTACCGCTTTCTACGCATGCCGTTCCGTCTCAAAACGCGCCCGCTACATTTCAACGAGCGGTAGACATCATCCTGTCCCGCGTGAAATGGGAGACCGCGATGGCCTACCTCGATGACGTCATTGTCTACTCGCGAACCGTTACGGAACATATGGCGCACGTGCGCATGGTACTACGGCTTCTACATACCGCGGACGTGTGGTTAAAATTTTGCGAAGTGCGCGTTTTTGGACACCTCCTGTGGTGTAATGCGCCTGGTAGGTAGTGGGCAAAGTCCAAGACCGTCACGGCCCGAAAACAAACAAACAAACGAAACAACCAAAGCCGCCGCCGGCGCAATGCCACGCAGTGCTCGGAGCTCCCTTTCCCTATATGCGGTCTTGCGGCCCGCGGTAGCTCGAATCCCAAAAAGGGGGGGCAAAGGAAGAAAAGCCCGGCCCCGGGGATTATAGGTGTGGTAAAAACTTGAAAAGGCAAATGCTCGACGAGAGCGGGTGTCTAGACAGACCGAACCCGCTGGGTCGTAAATCCAATGCTCGTGGAGGGCCTTGATACCTTATACCCTTGATAAGGTCTTCGACGGGGACGTCGCAAGGTAGCCCGTCGAGGAAGAAGAAAACGTAGCAGCGCTACACCGTCGTACTGCCCGATGGCAAAGTACCCACACCAGATCGGTCGCAACCAGATTCCGATGGAACCAACGCCATTTTATATAGGAGATAAGATCGTCGTCGAAGGCGTCGTCGCAACAGCCTCCGACGAAACGGACAACAATAGCAGCGCTATACCTTCGTACTGCCCGACGGCAAAGTACCAACACCGGATCGGTCGCAACCAGATTCCGATGGAACCAACTCCGACAAAAGCACCACTGGTGCACCAACACAGAAGCCCGATGGTTAATGACGTCACGTTGCGGATCGCAATCCTACAAGGTGGGACCAACTCAAGATTAAGGGAAATTAGGATAGGGAAATAAAGGATAGGGAAATGAAGGAAAAAGAAAGGGTACCACCCAGCGCTGAAGGATGCCGTAGGCTTAGGTAAAAGGGGTCGTCATGATAGAGACGGCCTTCGACCAAGGCGACATTCAACTCCGGCAACTCGGGTTACCTTTACTGACTTGGTGGTCAGTGGGCTAATGTATGTATCGCACCGCCGGAGGCACTACCGTAACTCGCAGCGTTAGATCCTAGATCTAATCTAGTGTCAGCCAAATTAATACCGCCTAATTAACTAAATAAAATTAATAATTAGAAAAAAACTGTGCAAATATTCACATGTGTGTCCCCCAATCCCGGACTACAGTATTCACATTCCAACTTAGTTTCTTTTCTCTTCACCTTCTTGTACAACCCCTTATTGCATTACACCTCCGTAACCTATCTCGGGCACATCATCCGTCCGGAACAGTTAGAGGTGGAGCGACGCGACGTCACGGCAATCGAGCGCGCGCGCGCCTAACAACTAAACGGAACTCCGATCCTTTCTCGGGATGTGCAAAGTTTACCGACGGTTTGTGCAAGGATTCACGAAGGCCACCGCGCCGCTGAATAAGAAGACCGGCAAGAATCAGCCTACGAGTTGGATATATTTACCGATGCGGAATACGCAGCGTTTGAGGAATTGAAGCGGCGCCTCGTGTCGCTGCCAATCCTCGCGTTGCCCCGCTACGGACGGGAATATACGCTGGACACCGACGCGTGCGGACACCAAGTGGGTTGCGCCCTTCTACAGGAGCAACCCGACGGAGGTATTCTACCGATCGAAAATTGAAGCCGCGCGTTGACCGATGCGGAGCGCAACTATACGACTACCGAAAAGGAATGCTTGGCCGTAGTTTGGAGCATCCTCATGCTACGGCCGTACCTATACAGAAGCGCGTTTAACCCCCGCACAGATCACGAGGCCCTACGCTGGGTCTTCAATTTAGCGGACAGTTCCGGTCGGCTCGCTCGCTGGCGCCTGCGCTTGGCGGAGTACGACTACGAGGTACAGTACGGCCCAGGCTTCAAGCACCAGCTTGCGGACGGCGTATCGCGCTTACGTACCGATGGAGGAGACACCGAGCCGGTCGATGATGAGGTCCCGTGCTTCGCGGTCCAGTACGATGAGGGCAACGAGGCCCTCCTGGACATGTGCACTCGGACCCGCCGCAAGACCGTCCGGACGGTTGTCACTCGCTCGCGATAACTACCTAGGAACGACGCTGCGTCCATCTCGGTTGAAGAGTTTCTACGTGAACAAGCTGAGGACGCATTCTGTCGCTTCGCCGCGGAAACCGTCGGAACACCGAACTCGAAGTTCGACATCGACCGCTACCGGTTTCTGGTCAGGAAGTCCCCGCTGGATGGGACCCTGCAGCGCGTGGTACCGACTCGGTTGCGCCCCCGGGTACAGTACCTGGCACACCATCCCAGGTTGCCAGGTTACCCGGGAGCGACGCGTATGTACTATACCCTTCGCAGGGAGTACTACTGACCACATATGGCCAGCGACGCGTTTGCGACCGTACGGAATTGCACCTCGTGTGTGGCGACCCGCCGGACGCTTGTCAAGAACCAAAAGAATCTCAAGTTATTCGCCGCGGCGGGCCCCTTGCAGTTCGTCGCAGTGGACCTCCTGGGGTCCCTGCCCAAGACCGCGCACGGAAACCAACACGTTTTGGTTATCACCGATCGGTTCTCGAAGTTAACGCGCAATATCCCGCTCCGGGATATTGCCCTCAACCCCAATATGTTGAGGAAAGCGACACCCCAGAGACTCTCGAACTTGACGAGGGAATGCTAATTGACGTATACACACACGGTGAGGGTCAGATGAGAAATCTGTTGGTCGACTAAGGCGGACCAATTCCCCCGATCGCAACTTCAGCGCGAAAACTAACCAGCCAAAACGGCCTTGCTCAGCGTCGCAGGCTCGCTTGGAATGAGCATACTGCGCACAGTTCGGAGCGTTTTAGTCCTATAACCGTATGTATGCGGCAGCTCTTCTTTTCGTACGCGCTCCCAACACGCCACCTTCGCTGCCCTTGCGTTTCTTGCGCTTTGTGCACCAGTACGCCTTGCGCATTACCCACAGGCTCGGCCGCCCTCACGCCCTCGCCACGCCCCCGCCCCGCGGGCCACCTCTACCACCGCCTCCCCCGCGCCACCCTCTCGCCGGCCCCGCTCCCGTACTTCCCACCCCCGTACTCCGACGGTTTCATCGATGTCTGATCTGGGGTCGACGGGCTCGATTGCAGTAACGATGCACATACTGTAGCACTGGGATTAAAGTCTTCGTCTTCATCGGGCGTGCCCATCGGCGTGGCCCGCCGCTCCGTGCAGCTGCTGCCCGTCTTGTCCGTCATGATGGAAGTTATTACACCATGATGAAAGTGTTCGGGCGAACAGTCAGGTTTTGCTGGTCATGGTTCGCAAACCATGACCAGCAAATTGTAAAGTTGGGTAATTTTAACAAAAAATAGCAGTCAAGATTTTGCTGGTCATGGTTCGCGAACCATGACTAGCAAAATCTAAAGTTGGGTTATTTTAACAAAAAATAGCAGTCATATTTTGCTGGTCATGGTTCGCGAACCATGACTAGCAAAATCTAAAGTTGGGTTATTTTAACAAAAAATAGCAGTCATATTTTGCTGGTCATGGTTCGCGAACCATGACTAGCAAATCTCGATTGTTCGCCCGAACAGTCCAGTACATGTCCACGTGTCCTTGTGTATAAGCGTGATTATGACTAAATATTTTAAGTTTAACGCAAGGACTGTTCGGGCGAACAGTGGGGACTTGCTGGTCATGGTTCGCGAACCATGACCAGCAATATATGAAAGTAGGTAATTTTAACAAAATTTAACAGCCCAGTTTTGCTGGTCATGGTTCGGGAACCATGACCAGGAAATCCTAACTGTTCGTCCGAACAGTCCTTCACATGTCCACGTGTCAGCACGACCAGCGTCAATGAGAAGTTCTTCAAATGTACCAGGCTGTGAACAGATTCCCCATTCAGATGCTTGAGAATAGCCACATAATTCTCTTCCTCCTCTTCATACCCAGATGTAGTGCGTTCAGTAAAAATTGGGGCTTCTAGTTCCCAGGAGGAGTACAGGCACCAGCACAGGGTTTGGTGATACACGAGTTGTATAGAGCGCAATGCGCGCAGCTGATACTGCCGCGGATGCGACAGATAGTGATACGGGCGGATTTGGAAGCAGTGGAGGGCGCGTGGGTGGCAGATGTGCTGCCAGAGGTGCGGGATATGATTCCGGATGCTGTGATAGAAGCGTTTTGCCGAAGAGAGTCTGGTGCCGCTGTTGGTTACGAGTGCAGAACAATGGAAGGAATACGACGTACCGCTGCACGTGTGGATACCGTCGTGGTTACCGATGGTAGGAAGGCGCGGCCTGGGAGAGGTGTCGGGGAGGATGAGGATGCGGGTGACAAAACGGCTGGAGAAGTGGAGTACTAAAGACGGAATGGAGAGGACCACAGATCTGGTTGAGCTGGTCATTCTCATTTTGAGTTCCGAGTCCCTTTTTTGGGGGCTTCGAAACTCATAATGAGTTTCGAGTCCCATTTTTTTGGTACTCGAAACTCAAAATGAGAAAACTGTACGTATGCGCAGTGCAGTACCTGCTCCACCCCTGAAACGCCCCCTGGCCATGCCTCGCGGCAATTCTCATTTTGAGTTTCGAGTCCCTCTATTTTGGTACTCAAAGCTCAAAAATGAGACTTTGAACAATCGCGCTTTAGGTAAGGCATGCTCATAATAGGAGGATGCCTTACCTACAGCGCAATTTTCATAGGGTTTGCACACAGCGAACAAACAAATTACTACTATTCAGTATGTTAGAAATACACTTCTGCGTTCATGATACGCATAGTTTCGATATCCTTGTAACTCGTTTCTCCAGTCGCATCGCAGCTCACCGTTCGTGCATTCAAAGGCATATTTCAGCGGATATTTGATCTTGTCAAATTCAAAATAAGGGTCAAGCTATTTTATCGTTTAAGTGATCATTGCTTACTTCCACTTAATAGAAAAATCGGCATGGCGTCCTTCACATGCAATCTACTTGCGATGTGTGGCGCCCCCAACGGCAACGTTTTGTTTCACTGGGGAATCGAAACTCGGAGAGGGATTGAAACGTAGCCGTGCTCATATATTATCTGCTGCAGCAGCTGTGCGCACGAAGATATTTCGCTTCTACGGTTTGTCAGATTTGAAAAGGCAGTGACTTGGGCTACGAAGGGCAATTACGCTTCAAAAACGCAGGGGTGACTGGCTGACCTTCGGGTCGTTATTGGCGTCACCTTCGACACCATTTTCAAGCCCAAAGATGTTCCCGCTCGCTGTCGGCGATGACGATCCTTAAACTTGACCCACTCCGTCGCTCGAACCGAAAGCCCCAGTGGGCTCATCCGCAGCTCGAGAAGTCCGCATTCGCAAGAAAAGTGGCTATTGCCCCGTGAGAGACAGATTGCGTCTTGGCTGTGGATCCGTTGAGTGGTAGTCCCTGTCCTCTCTACGCCGGCGCACGCAGATCTTTATTCCTTTTTCCCTCTGCACCTGTTGATGAAACACAATTCGGAGGCTAAAAAAGTAAGTTGAAGTATCAGATCCGGGATTGTCGCTCTAGAAACGAAACGGAGAGCGATAAATACCACAGCACCCATATTCTGGACAACAACAGTCGTGAAAGTGGATGAGAACGATCGCGCGACAACACCGAAAGGGACGATTTGCAAATTGCTTCCGGGAGTCCCGTCTCGTTTTCTGTCATGAGGGTGAGCGCCCGATAACAAAAATATTCGGGTTTGCTTTTATATATATCCTAAAAATCTAACTTTTCGCAGCAATACGAGAGGACTGTTCCGGTTTCGCGCGCTTTTTTCCGAAAGTAAAGGTTAACCTGGTTGCGAGTAAATGTTTACTCGGTAAAATTCTGGAGTAAACATTTACCGGCAACGTCCAACTCGACATCGAGTGAATGTTAATCTGCTTGCGAGTAAAGGTTTACTCGGGAATTTTACGGAGTAAACTTTTACGGTAAGTGGCGTTATAACTGTAAGCTGTCCTTTGTTTTAATTTAACGTCTCTTTACTTACACCATCGGTGTATGCCGGTGTATGCCGTTTGTTTAACTTAATGTAAACCTTATCATATACCCTACATCTTTATTTACAACAGAGCTAAGACCCGGCGCCGCCGCCGGGTTGCCCTGCGCGTCGACGCGCGCAGCTTCGAGACGGTGCATCGCCCACTGAGCGTCGAACGAGACGCGCGCTTCGTCGACGCCACTGCGCACATGCTGGCCGACATGCGCGCATTGCTGCCCGCACAGCCTCGCAGGGAAGAGGTTGACGCCTTGCAGCACCAGGTCAAACGCGTACGATGTGGCATGCCCGCTCGCCACCTCATCCTGGTCTTGTACCCGCTCTGCTCACACACTCTTCCTTCTTCTCCCGTGCACACAGTAGCTGTACGCCCCGCTTCCTGCGGGGGAGTGCGCAGTTGTCAGGGCCGCCCTGCTCTACTTTTTTAGATACCTCAACTTCCCCGTCGCCTCCTTCATCTTCGAAGGATACCAGGTACGAACAGTCACAATTCCTCAACTTGAGAAAATTTATATCACGACACGCCAGCCATACTAACCCTCCTCATCCACTCTCTTATACTTGCAGGGAGAAGACGGCGAGCTTTTGGTGTCCTCCTCCGGGCCCAACTCTGCAAACCTCGGCTTGACCCAAATCTACACCTGGTCCGGATCTGTCGCAGACCAGCACGTCCTTCCGATGGCCACCAACGCAGAATTCCAACCACCCCGTACGACAAAACGGCCAATCTGTATACTCAGGACAAGACAAAGCAAAGATATCAATACACACTGCCGACAATACTGTCTTTAACCCATATCTCCACAGCACTCTACACTTCAAGCTCCCGAGGATCCGTGAGAAGACTTCAAGATTCTGGTTTTCCGATCCGGCAAATGTAAAAAGTAAGGGATCATCGGTGTTTACGTCTCTGCGCTCGTCTTGCTATCTTCGCAAGGATATACGCATGAACGAAAGCTTTAATCGCACAGGGACAAGGTGGCAGGCCTGTTACTACGGCAATCTTCCTATTTCTATGATATCATGCAGATCACTACAAGTCGCAAGAAACACAAGCTCGTCAATATTTTTTCGCCTCATCATTCTTACGCTTCATCTCCCTCATTGGGGCATTCGGCCTCCTCTCTTGAATGCGGAGCTCGAATCTTCTTCTTGGGTGTTGCTGATGACGAACTCGTCTTACGCTTCACCTTTGACTTCTTCTTGCTCTTTTCGCCTGCCCGGCGCATTTCTTCGGCCTTCCATGCTTGAAAGGCCTCAAACTCAACTAGCAGTGCATTCGGTTCAGAAACAGGGGGTATATTTTGCATCTTGTCTTGTACTTCTTTTGCGACATTCTTACCGTGGCTCTTGTCTCTTGTACCGCGTCCCTTGGCGATATTTTTACGGTCCCCGGCACCATCTTCACCATCGTTACCGTGGGGCTTTAACAATTCGGGGACTTTGATAGCGGCGACATCCAAAGTGTTTGCCTGACTTCCGGTCTTCCTGTTTTTTTTTGTTCATGCGACCGCGGACAAGTGGGGTTGCTCTGACCCGAGATGCAACAGCATCAGTCGCTGATATCTCTGTATGCACATACACAACATTCTGATCATGCTTAGATCCAAGATGTTCGTGGAATGTTGACAGCGGTGCTTTACTGACAGGTTTCATTCTTGCGACTCGCCTACGAGCTTTTGTTACCCCAGGACGATCAATGTCCATTTTAGATGGCCCTTTATTTCGTTTGTTTCGAGTTTCATAATGATCGGGAACCGGTATTTCAACGGTCGGCTTTCGGGACCCCAATTTGTTGTGAATATAATGCAGTGCATCATTTTGACGTGTTACTGCGGTTGGAGTGCGCCCCACAAATCTTGCGGTACTTTCCCCCGGTTCTTCGGAGGGGCTCAGCGCAAAATTCACATTGTATTCAGGGACTGCTACGGCAATGCCGTTTGGCAGATCCGCCACAGTAGTACAAGCAGGACCCTTGAAGAAATGTGATGGCATGTCGCAGTTCGAATGGATCTCCAGTGCGATGTCCTTTGTACTTGTTTGCCCCGTTTTTCCACATCCATTCGTACTAGCAGGTGCAATGAAAAGCTGACGAGTGCGCTCTTTTTCCATCTTCTTGGCGGCAATGTTTGCCTTGCGTTTTGAAAACATTTTCGCAGAGACGATCTTTCGAATGGCGTAGTTGCGGACCCCTTGCGTCAACGGGTCGAAGTTAGCGTCCGAAGCTGCTTCGAGTATGATAAGGGTGAGATGATGGGGCAGTTTTCGATATAACTTGTAGTATGTTTCTTCTCCATATTTGCTTCCCAGGATCCTAAGAGCCAAGTCTTCAACAATCCGCATAAGCGTTTCCATCCTCTGCTTATCGCTAAGCGTTGCGTCGTATCAGCGGTAATGCATTTTCGGATTGTCAATATGCTTTTGGTTATGTTCATGTACGTACTCCCCGAGTTCTCGCAGGACGTTAAAGTATGCTTTCGTATCCTTCTCCTTCTGTGCTAACGGGTTCCTCTTGTCCCTTTTCGTGTTTATGCGAGTCGCAATATGTTCTGGTATTGGGGGAGGTCGAGGAATATTCTGGTCATCTGGGAACAGTCCCGTTGCACGGGTGTCCCTTCAAAGTTGGGCTATGCTCGTCTGGACCTGCTGCAGCGGCATCACGGGCAACATATCTTCCATATCTGATACGGGTAACGAACGTAATGGAGAATAGGGAGATGAGACGGAAAATGTCGAAGGCGAGGAGCGTTTCATGCGAGGGTCGTGTTTCGAGCGCGAGTACGAACCGAAACTGGGGCAGATGACAATGCTTGGACGATGCCTTTCCTTTCGTTTAAAAGTTCAACAACCCTCATATTTCATTGTGCATATGCCATGCAGGCAACGGTATTGCACATGACGCCCCTATACTGGATTGCTTCTAACTGAAATCCCCAATTTATCCAATGCAATTGCACTTGTTACCTCCGCCACAAGGGCTCCACAGAGAAATTGTGTCGCACAGCATCCTAATGGTTCAGAAGCCGGAAAAGTAGATCTGCTTGGCCTCTTATCGCTGCAGTTGCAGTCATGTTGGGAAGTCGGTGGCGAGGAGCACAATGGCAAAGCATCGGAAGATTGCGAACGAATACAGAAGGCAACTCCGGCTCCCCCTGTTTGTGAACGGGCACAAGTATTCCGACGGAAATGTTGCAATGCAACTTGGATCGTTTTTATCTATGAACGAAGAAGGCGGTGGCACGAGCATTCCACAATATCGTACAACTAGTAGGCATACACACCCAGACCAGGACCGATTTTCTGCAATGCCTCACCCACTCTCTGCTACCGAATCAAATAGTGGTGAAGTCCTCTCATATGCAGAAGGATGTGGATCTTCAGATATGGCAAGCGGGATTATCTTGGACGTTCCTGATGCATATCTCCCTAGCTCGGAAACTTCAGGAAATACAAGCAGGTGTCCTTCCGTTGAAATTTTCAGTAGTGTAGGAGACGGGTTTGAAATAGGAGACTCAGGAAATGACCTAACATCAGAAGAAATCCCTCGCAATTATCAGGATATTCATTCCCCTTCCGCATGCACAATTCGCACGGGCGTGCTGTCGTCCGATTTGCCCCTTGAATCACAAAATTCAGTGATGAGAGATGACTATCAACATATGAACGACCAAACCGTCATTTCCGGGGACCCCATCCTTGGCGAGATTTGCACTGACACAGTATCTCCCACGGTCCCATCAAACCAGAATCTACCGAACAACAACCTCAACTACCACTGCAACGAGCATGGGTACGCACCACTTTCAGATGAAGATTTCCATGCCAGGGGTGGGATACAAGCTGCGGCAAGGGAGAGATTCGATCATTGGATTCTAGGGAATCGTAGTCTCATAGACATTTTCCTCAGGCATGGCCTCACTCTAGATGCACAGAACGATATTCTGCGAAATGCGGAGGCACTGTGGCTCGCACGGCAGAAGCGTCGCAATTTCGAAAAGTACACTGCCTATTACCCAGTTGTATATGTGGCATGTCGAAACCACATGCTTCTTTCGCGCAAAGAAGATGTTGATGGGGATATTTGCTGTGTTTGTTGTGCGAGGGAAGGAACGACACCAGATATTGTTGCGTTTGAGTACCTACCACTGTTACCAAGGATTGTGTCATGGGCTGCAGATGAGGTAAGCTGTGGTCATGTCTTTGACTACCATCAAAAGCAAATTGCGGAACGGACATCGTCGGCTCAAGATCCCGCGCACGAGAAGTTGTATGAAGACTTCTTCGATGGAAACGATTACGCACAAATTGTGTGTAGTGCAATACCCGTCTCGGGTAGGGGGGTGAAAGGAAGTGGAAAAGGAAAAAATTGGATACTGTAGTCCGGGTTTGGGGGACACACGTGTGCAACGAAGCGCACGATTATTTTAATTATTTAATTTATTTACTAATTAGATCTAGAATCTAGAGCCGGGAGCTACTGTACTCGCCCCGGCGGGGCTCTATATAACTTAGCCCTTTGACCGAACAAGTCAATTAACCAACCCGAGTTGCCGGAGTCTGATATCGCCTTGGTTGAAGTCCGTCTTTTACAAGACAATCCCTTTACCTACAGATTACTTTATCCTTTGCGCTCGGGGGTTCCTTTTTCTTTTTCCTTTATTTTCCTATCCTTTTCTATCTCTAATTCTACCTATTTTTCCCTTATCTTGTGTTGGTGCCATCGGCCTCGGTTGCGACCGAACCGGTGTAGGTGTCTTTGCCATCGGGCGACACAGTTGACGTCACGCTGCTACTGTGACCCATTTTCCGACGGAGACCGTTGCAACGACGTCTCCCTCGAAGGGCGTCGTCTTGTTACAAGCCAGTGTTGGTGCCATCGGCGTCGGTTGCGACCGAACCGTTGTAGGTGTTTCGAGCCATCGGGCGGCACAGTTGACGTAGCGCTGCTACTTTCATTTCATCCCGTCGGGCTGCGTTGCGACGCCCCCGTCGAAGGCCTTGTCGCGTTACAAGGTGTCGAAAAAGCTCAATGAGCATTGGCCTTACAACCCAGTGGAACCGGGGTACCTACGTACGCGCCCCACCCCACACTCGTCGAGCAGTTCTCTTCGCAAGTCTCTACCACATCGATCCTGGGCCGGACTATTTCTCTGTGCCCCCCATCAGGTATCTGAGCTAATACGAGTCGCAAGCTCCTTTAAACGGAGAAGGGAGAGTCGGACACTCCGTAGCGCTGTGCCATCGGCAGTTCTTCTTTTTGCTGCTGTTGTTGTTTTTGCTGGACCATCGGGCCGCGGTCTCTGCCTGACAGGCGCATTGCACTACATTGTGCACGACTGCGGCGGACCAAGCGCTGCTCAACACGATATTTTTATCGCCCCCAGCACTGACGGGTTCCAGACGTTTGAAAATCAGAGCTACGACTGCTGGCCTATTGCAGCCGTCCTCTACAATCTCCGGCCTGATATGCGCTATCTTGTCAAGAATATAGTTCCAATTGGCTTTATCAAGGGACCTTCGGAGCCACAGCATCTTGACACATGGTTCCAACCTCTACGAGATGAAATCAGGGAAATCAATAGTGACGGCGGTACACCGGTACAACTTTTCAACGGGAACGTGGAGAAAGTTCGGGTTCACGTTATCCACGCAACCGGAGATAAGCCTGCAATCAACAAACAAGCTGGTCTCGTAGGTCACAATGGAAGGTGTCCTTGTCGATTCTGCTTGTTTGCAGGTGTTTATTGTCCCATTCACCGGCACATGTATTATCCGACAAGATGTGTAGTTGTGGTGCCGTCCGACGATGACCCAACTGCATTCCGCATTGCGCATGATCAGGACGTTGGTAATACAGAAATGATTATCCTTTGGGAACCTGATAACCCTCGCTACCGCACATCCGCCGAGATTGAGCAAACGCTATCCTCTCTTGAGGATCCAAGAACGTCAAATGCTGAAAGAGAAAGAATTCGTAGACGTACAGGTCTGAAATGAAGAACGATTCCCCTCTCGATACACTCTGTTTACCGTTATCATTCGTTCCGTATCGATATTATGCACAATTGGATGAATGTGTGCAAGGACATTATGGCCATCATGAAGGTGAAATGCATTCACTTGCAGGAGACGAGGCGAGAGGACGATCGCTTTGTCATCAGCTCGTCAGATTGGATACACATCGATAGGGAGTTAAACGAAGTGCTGAAAGGCACATCTCAGTCTGCTTTCCCTGACCTTCCTCGCACTGCCTCTAACTGTTCAGGCTGGAAGGGCGCCAAGTGCATCGAATTTTTGACAAATCTTGCAACTATTCTGCTTGATGGGATCTTGCCCCACGCGTATCTCGGCAATATTCATGTGCTGTCAACGCTGGTGGAGCTATCTCGAAGACCTTCATTATCGCATGCAGACGTCGAACGAATGAAGAGTCTGGGTGTGGAATTCGTTCAAGGATATGAGTCTCTGTACTACAAATACGATGCGCGGCGGATAGGAGTGTGTAAGTCGACAATACACGATGTTATTCATTTAGGGTGGATGGTAGAGCAATGCAGCCCGCTCGCCAGCAACAGACAGTTCACGATGGAACGCTACATTGGGAACATTAAGCATCACCTCCACGCGACTTACCTTGCCTTGGAGTCTCTAAATGAGAACGCAAAGGTGGGAGAGCATGTCAAGTTGTATTTCAAGACACATTTTATTACAAAAGATGAATATGCGCAGGATGGTGGGGCAGGGTCCAGGGTGCAGCTATTGGCACCCCGTGATGGCGAAACCCTTCGTAGCCCGTACCATGTTCAGAAAAGGACAAAGCAGCTGCTCGACGCTTATATCTGCAGAGCCGAGGGTTTGGAGGTTGCAGAAGCAAATGATGCTGTGTCCGAAAATTTTGTTTGGTGCTTTGGCAGAGCCCGAGTGCCAGTGGGATGTGGGTTTCAGGTGATTGGGGCGAGCAAATCAAGACGTCATCGGGCAGAAATGCTGCGCTCTGACTGGTATGTTTCAGCGGAGTTCTGCACGGAAGAGAGTGATGACTGCCGGGACGTCTATTATGGGAAAGTTTTAAAATTTCTCAGGTATGAGTTCGTTGTCAACGGATCTGTATCAGTACGGGACCTGGTACTACTAGACTGGGCAGGACGGTTGCTGTTTGACAGATACGATCACGTCTACAAACCAGTTAGGTTTGAAGATGCCTTTCGGAACACATCTGTAGAAGACGCGTCGGTTGTGCTGAACTCTATCGGTGCTTTTGAGCACCAATCGCTGGAGCCCAGACGCAAGCGAACCGTGTTCCTTGATCTATATCTGAAGGTCTACGGATTGCAGAAAAGCGAAGAAATCGGACCTGACGGAGTGAACAGGACACTCGTCACAACGGGATAAGCTGATCGGGACAGAGCGCCCGGGGGAACCAAATCAAATATGAATTCGTCTTTGCGATAACGCTGAGGCAATGTATCAAGGCGCGACGTGGTAACCCCAGAATGGGGTTCGCAGATAGGATGCACACGGCGCCTTGTCCGTTCACAATCCGACCACGGGCGCGACTGTCCGCCGTATGCAGACTGGCATCGACACACTACGAGGCATATTTCATGGCGCGGGAATTTCGTTCCTAGACGTGGGGGGTTGGGATACGTTTACTTCGAACTTCTTTGCATCTGGATGCGAGATGGGGAGAGAGAGGAGGAGGAAGGCGGGCCGGGAAAATTCTTGATAACAACCTAACGGCAAAGAGGATTATAATGGAAAAGAGTTTGTTACGACGACTGTTTCCAATATCAGTCATGCCAGCCAAATACATTTGGTTACGCATTCTCTTACGCCGCATGGGTCAGTCGCAAATCCCCGTTGTGAGCAGAATTACTTGAAAGGGGAACAAACAGAAGAAGGTTCGTTCGTTATGCCGCCCACGCCGACGCCCACCCTTCGTCCTCGTTCGTCGCCGCATGGATTCCGTGCTGCCGACACAGGAATTGCTCAACTTCGGGCATTTGATATGGAGAAGGTACTCGAGATCTTCCTCCACCTGCAGGCCTCAACCCATGCGAACTTCCCCAGACGTGAGTAGGAAGAATTAGTTGGCGAGGAAAAGGCGGAGGCAGGACGAGGTCGAGCGCTGCGCAGGGGTCGGGAGGGGAGGGAGAACACTGAGACGGCGAGATGCGGAGAGAGAGGTGCGGCGCGGGACGAGGCGCGAGGACTGATATAAGACGATACGGTAAAGGCTGCGAAGTGGAGGCGAGAAACCTGCTGATGATTTCTAACGGGAGGATATGTGTAATGATCTGTAAGTGGGTGTTCCCATACAGTAAACGTGTACATATGCACACCGATAACATGTGTGTTCGTGTAATCGGTGTACACGACTTGTGGCTGAGAAGAGCACTGTTGCCAAGTGTCGTTCTGCGCAAGTCTTTCTGCCACCACATATTTAATGCAGATGGCCTCGATATAGATGGCATGAGAAGGGGTCTGAACTGCTCATACGCGTCCTGCATTCCTGTCCGATTTGTAGGATCATTGCGATATGCTGCAGTGTAGCCGTAGTGTTGCCATAGTTCGAACGTATGATGATTGCAGTTCTACGGTGCTGTACAGTACAGTGCATGGGCCATATCACATACACGGCATCCGTACGGTACACATACTACGCCCATACTGCGCAAATGCCCCAATAGTCATACTACACGCATACTACGGTTGGTTTGCTAGGGGTGTTGGCGCTCGCGCCAGCAAGGATCAGGCGCGCATGCGTAGCGCAAGTTTTGGCCGCTCTCGGTCGCCCCGTTCGGGCGTTCGCTCGCGCACAGGCCTCCGGAGAAAACAAGCCTCCGAAGTGCTATGCAGCCTCCGCAGCTAGCTGCCCGCGGCTGTGCACCGCGAGGTAACCCGTACCGGACGGATCCCGCGCAAATGGACGCAGATTCTGGCAAAATTGGCCAACCCTCCGGTAGGGTGGTCCACAATGAGAATGTCTCCCAACCGTCCACGCGGATAGCTATCGGCCACGCTTGGCCGCACCGTGTGGATGATCGTGATCGCACGCGCCTGTGGAAATGGAGAGCTGTATCGGGGACCGGTTCTTTGTGTCCCGATGCGTCGCGTCTGCCGGCTTTTAATTTAGTCACGAATTGTCCTACGTTTTTCCCTCCCACGCCTTGCGAAAAATTGTAGCCCATTTCTTACAACGGAATCGGACTCCTCGGAGCAATCCGCGTCCGGTAGTGTTGCCTCGGGAAAACCGCATTCGGACATATTTGGAAACCAAACCGGTTTCCTCCCGTTTCTGGCAGTTTCTTCTCGTTGCTCTCAGTTTCTAAATGGAGCTTTTGAAAAGAGGGCGCTCCGTACGGTTTGTGGATCGGTGTTGGTGCAATAGAGGTCGTCACCGCAAGGAAGACGCGCAAAACTCCCGTTTGGTGCCCTGCTTGGGCGGACGCACCGCTGGCGCCGCTCTTCGGATGGAAAAAGGGACGGTATTCTTTACAAATTGGCCAGCCCTCCGGGAGGATGGTCGACAAAAGAAATTTATCTCAACCGTCCGCACAGGGATCGCGTCGCTCGCGGCGCTTCCGAATCGCCTCTTGGAGGCGCCCTGCCCGCACCGGGCAGCGGCGGGGACTTTTTCGCGCGTACTGTACGCCGCGGCACGCGAACCGTATCGGACGAATTGCTGCGCGCGAGCGCCGGCTCGGCCAACTCGATGGCCGGTTGCATTTCGCCGCGTCGTCGGCGTCGCGATCCAAGTGCAGGAGCCGCTCTGGTCGACGCTGGAGCCCCCGCAGGGCTCAACGACGCACCGTAAAGAGGCGCAGCAGGGGTATTCTTGCGGTCGACCGTTTTAGGGTGTGGAAAGGGCTACTGTACGCAGTGCCGTCGCTGAAAAAAAGGCACCGCGTGCAGGAGAATGAGAGGAGTGAGTTGACTGCTGGGCGTGGATCGCGTGATGGATATTCGAGGACGTCCTTACCGAGTGGGACGAGACAACTGGCGTATCGACTGCCAGCTCGGAGACGTGGCGGGAAAAAAGCCCGTTCGCGCGCAGGAGCTTCGGTCTCCCCATCGCGCGCGCAGGGAAAGAGAGAAACCGGACTGGAACCGCGTGGTCGGGTTCGTGGTCGCTACGACGACGTCGCGAAAGCTAAGGAAGGGGTTCTGTGGTATAACGACGGACGCGCGCGCGGGGAGATTATTAACAGTGCCGCCGTGCACGGTGGACACGTGGGCGGGTGTGCCCACATGTAGGGAGCGCGCTCGTGTACCGACTGGTCGTGGCGTGGCCCACGTGTACAGTAGCACACGTGTCGTCCGAGCGGTAGTCTACGCGTGTTACGTGTGTGCGTTAGCACACATGTCGTCCGTGCGGTAATCTGTAAGTAACACGCGTGTACAGTAGTGCACACGTGTAGTAGCAGCGTCCGTGCGGTAGCGGTAATTATGGCGCTAGCTTTTTAATTATGTACAGTACCCGGCACGCACTAGGCGGCAGGTACTGTACTACTGTACTGGAACAGGTGTCCGAGGCATCTCTCTGAGGGGTTAAGACCTGGCACCCGTCCCCACCAGTAAACTGGGGCAAGCTCGCCCCCGTCCCTTTCGCGCCTAATCTACGACCGTTCGGTATTTTATCCGCGCGCTGGCTTCTAACCCGTTACCGGTCGCTCCCGTTTACGCACGACGGGGCGACTGCGCGTAACCGGCCAGTGAGCCTCTCCCTTTTCGCGAGTTCGCCCGTATCGGATCTAATCGCGCCGCGCGTCCACGTCTCGTGCTCCCTCTACAAAGTCTCCGCCTCTCATCCAACCCAGGGCAGAGAGGAGTTATCCCACAGCGGCCACTACAGAGTCACACGGACAACAGACCGTCTGAGAAATTCTTTTTGGTGGTCGAGCTGGAGAAATGACTTGCAGCAGAGGGGTTTGTGCTGCTTGGCCTGCACAGCAACCAACGCCACCAAGCCCCAAAAGCATTCCATGATGGTTGTGAACTACCCTCGTAGGCGCTCCGACTAGGTGGCAGTCGACGTTTAGACTTTTACCCCAAGTACTGCTACGGGAAATGTCCGGCTTTTGGTAGTGATCGACACGTTCACGCGATTTGCTCGCGCGTTGCCCATACATGATGAGCTGGCTGAAACTATAGCCAGGATCATTTTGGATGAGTGGGGGTCTATCTTTGGGCCGATGGGTCCATGCTTTCGGATCGAGAACCGAACATCATCGGCACAGTCGTGAGAGAAATTGCGAGGCAACTCGGTGTCAGTCGCGTTCTCACATCTCCCCCTCACCCTGAGGCCAACGAGTGCGTGGAGGGCTGCAACCAAAAACATTAGTGCAGGACTTAGCTTGCTTCTTTATCACAGGGACTGAGGCCTGGGACTCACGTGTGGCACTCTCCTGTTTTCCATCAAACACGAGTGTGCATGAAGCTACTGAAATCACACCGTATGAGGCGATGTTTGGAATTTCTGCCTTCATGTCCTGGGGATCGGGAGAGGCGCGCAGAATGCAAAGTGAGCTGTACGACCTAGCAAGACACCTCCGTGGACTGCACAATTGCCTTCTGTGGCATGGAAGGAAAGCAAGTGAACTTGCAGCCGATTTCTCCTGCAAAAATGTGAAGAAGTTGATGTTAAGGGAACGTTGTCAAGTGCTGGTATGGTCGCCTTAACGAGCTAGCACGGAGGGAAAGAATACTTTCCCCCCTTAGATTGGCCCCTACCGCATCAGACAAGTCCTATCGCTGGTCAGATACGTGCTCAAGTCAGAAATGGATGGGAAAACCGCCCGAGTGCACCCCAACCGAATGAAAAATACCGACCGGGGCTGTGCAAACCTGTGGCGCAAGAAATGGAGTTTCTCCTGATGGGAGACGACTCTTACAACACATGCAAGAATCTTGGGTGGAAATCAACCAACGCATGAGCAGCAAGAAATATAGTTCAAGCAGCAGATCGCGGGGAAGAAGTCCAGAAGATGGACCAGAGAGTGCGACATACCCGAAGTCATCGTTAAGCTGTTTCGCAAAGTCTCTGACACCCACGCTCCTACGCAAAACCTCGCCAGCCTATAGCGACAATTGAGAATGCCTGCCCCCGGTACGAATGACCATCAGGTCTCCCTTCGACCGTATGCAGGAAGGTTTCTCTGGCAGAAGCGAAGGAAAACTTTTCTTTGTGCCGTTCCGCAACACCCGTCCCTTTAAGGGACCGGTGGTTCGGAACGGCACGTCGATACGTGTAAAATCAGATTGCAACCGAAAGGTGAATGCGCAGAACCTTGGTAGGGAACCGAAACGCAAGAGTCCGATAGGAGAGGCGGCCGAGGGGGTGTGGTCGAAGCCACCAGAGCGTTGCCAAAGAAAAGCGGGAATAGGGAGGTGTCAGGCTGGGGCAGGGAGAGACAGAGACGAAGGAGGGGGGAAGCGAGGTAGGCAGGGATAAAGAGCTTCTTGCAGGGAGGAGAGAATACTAAAGCGCGATATCCGGAAGATAGAGCGTTGGGGCGCAGCGAACAATCAGGAAGTAAAGAATTTGGGTGGATGCCGTCATTGAGCTGGTGGCGGGTGCTAGGCGGTTTGGATAGCCGCAACAGTACTGTAGCATAAACACCCCCAGACGACTGGAGGTGTATGCGCAGTTCGACCTGTATACCCCGGATCGGAGAAGGGGTGAAGCGGGCCAACCAGCTACGGAACCGGGCTCGGGCCCGGGTAGCGGTTGTAGAGCGGGAGCGAGCAGGGACGCGCGCACGCACGAGCGGATCGACGCCTCGACGCCCCGGAGCAGCACTGGGTGACGTACCAGTGCTGACGGGCGGAGGCGGTTCCGTGCTCGCTCGCGTGCTGCGCGTCCACTCCGGCTCTGCTCCGACTAAACGCTCGCGAAGAGCGAAGGCGACGTTTAGAATAAGCTGGGTGGACTGACCTTGGCGGTCGGTTGAGGACAAGCCTGTGCTTGTCCCCCCCTTGCCGCCGTCGGTCCGCTCCCTACTTAATATACAAAACAATCTATCATAACACTACAGTACAGAGGTACTGTAGTGGGCTACTGCAGTGCAGGTCGGCCTGCACTGTAATACTGTCAGCTATGTCGAGGCTGACCGTACACGTATTACCCGTGGTGCGGGCGCGCTGCGTTCGCGCGTGGTACACGTGGGCACGTGTATGCGCGGGTCCCTTGTCCCCGTGGTGTACACGTGGACCCGCGCGGTTGTAGAGTAGAGCTCGACGCTCTACAGTAGCTGATCTAATTCTTGATCTAATCTAATTTAAAGCCCCAGGGGGGGTTATACTACAAGTACTGTACTAAACTTGCCAGGAGTGCGGTGTTCAGATCGATGTCTCTTTTCTTTCCTAGCCTAACAGACTAGCATACCACATGTACTGTCCATGCGCTGGCGGCCACTGGTGGCCGGCTGCGCGGCTACGGGCCTTTAGACAGATGGCTCATGACATCCTGGCAGTCTTTGAATGCATTCCATGCCGTGATATACGCCTTTCTGGGGAAAGCGATCCAGCGAGTGTCAGGCGCTTTCAAACATTTTCAGGTTTTCGAAAGAATTCAGAAATGAGTCTAGCATGTCAGGCATGTCATTTTTCATTACTTGTAGCCGCTCAAACGCCGGTTCTCTATGTTCAGAGCCCTTCCATGTTGCCTGAATCACGTTCATGCGTGCGCCACGATTGCAACGGAGATGTAGCAATTGTTTGACTAAATTATAAGGCGTATCATTGCTCTGTCTCGTTTCCAACAGTTCTTCCGACACATTCTGCTGCGAGTTCGCAGAACCTTCAGACGGTTAGCGTATATCAAAGAACAGTGCTCATTCTGCAAGATTTGGCGTCATAACACCAGTCCTATTCCAAGCGGATGATGCCTTGGAGCCCACGACATTGCAATCTGAGCCCGTGTCCACCCTTCGCCATGCGTTTGGTCATCAGGATATAATCTCCAACGGAAATGCTGACCAGCCGCACATGTGTTTTGGAGTTATGCTCTTGAACAGCAGTCTCCTTGATATTCGGGCTTCATGTAGCCACTTCTCTGTACATTTTAACCAGACCTATGCCAAGCTTTTCAAGGTTCAATGCTCTCTGGATATTGATCTCATGCATAGTGTTTGGTTTGCAGCAGCAGGATGCACAGTCAAAGAAAGAGGATTGTTGGGGGGAAATCTGGTGAACAACTTATCTAGCCCTTTCGGCCGTGCGGTCATTGAGTACTGTGCTCCACGCTTCGTAAGGGCACGGGCCCTTTCCCAATCATCAACGTTGTTGATATACGGGCATTGTGATTCGCGGTAACCGTGACCGGCTCTTCGGAACCTTCAACCGCCAAATTCACCGTTGTTCGTTCATAAAGTGCTAGAACTGGGATGAAAACATTTTCTGCAGGAAGAGTTCTCAGGTGTTCTCCACAAAGAGTGGTTGGGTCGCAACCGTAATAGCAAGAGATGATGACTGGATCCTTACCCGCCAACATCTCATTAGTACGGCCATCGCTGCGGCATGGGGTACCGTGCTGTCTTCATCAATTACCCATGTCGTTTGCGAAGCGTATCCTTCAAATGTATATACAATGTCGGTGCTTCCAGTGTTCTTTTGGCATTGAAACTTTCTCCTCCTGAGGGGACCCGTGACAATCCTTCATGTACAGTGATTCCCGTTTAAGGGAATGATATTCAAGGGAATACTGGCCATATAGGAATGTAAATATTCTCTCCCAATATGGGAGAGGCGCAAAAGTATTTGAAAATCAAGCGTAACCGAATATCGGATAAACGTAATAGGCCGTTCAACGAGTACACGTCATACAAAGCATTTATATACGGGCTATGGGGCAGTATTCCGTTACACGAACCCCTAACTACGGTTAGAACCGGCCTCATGGAGCACTCAAAATGGACTCACAATTGCATAAATATGCGGCGGGTACTAGACAGGTGGCACTCCCTCTCTCGAAAACAGGTAATAATGAGTACGCGCACACTTGGTCACAAACAAAAAGCTTCCATCCAAGCCGAGGCGCAACGACTCAAAGCAAATGGCGAAAACGTTTGTCAAGAGGACCTTGCCGAATGGGCAGTCAAACGCCTACATCTCTCTTTCCAGCCCTCATAGCCAACGATCTCCAAAATTCTCTCCCCCGAGCGGGGTAAATGCTTTTCGTATCTCCCCATAAGACGTCTACGAAATGCCGCTCAACCGCAAACCTAAAATGCCCCTCGAAACCTGGAATAGAGAACGATATTATGCCCGCCACTGCGTTAATGGAGCTAGGATTCGAGCCCACCGGAAACGTTTGTTACAGGAAGTAAATTCGCTTTTAGCACAAGAAAAGGAAATTAGGATGGCGTTTTCCAGTGCCTGGCTCTCAAAATTTCAGAGCAGATGGAACCTGAAGTCTCGAAAAGTATGTGGTGAAGCTGGTGATGCCGCAGTTGTCATTGTTCCGGAAGCATTGGCCAAATTAATGGAAACTCTACCTTACAAACTCCTGTATATCTGGAATGCACACGAGACAGGACTATTTTACTACATGCCCCCGGATAGGACCACATCTGGACAACTCATGCCTGGTCGGAAAAAAGAGACCTGTTCTAGTTTGTGCGAACTCTGATGGGTCTGAGAGATATCCCCTAATGACAATTGGTTCCGTCAAACAGCCTCGGGCGTTCAAGGAAAGACTGACCAGGAGCTCGGTTTCGACTATTGGAGCAGCAAAAGGAATGGATGAACTGCCGTTTGTTTTTTGACTGGCTTCGCAGGTTTGATGCTTATATTGGTAGAACGAGTTACCGCAGAGTTGCGCTGCTTGTTGACAATTCCAGTGCACAAGGAACAAAGAGCACTATGTTTTCGTTGAGTCATTTGTCTGTCATCTTCCTTCCCCTTAGCGACCTCAAAACTGCAACCCATGCATGCTGCAGTTATTGCGTGTTTGAAGCCAGGATATAGAAAATGCAGTCCGAGGTAGCCCCGGCTAACATGTGTATGGAGACATCAAACATTTACAAAATCGTCCAACTGGTTGCTATGAAGTTTATTTCGCAAGCGTGGACAGAGATGAGGGCAGAGTCAATTGCAAATTGCTGGAGAAGTACGGGGATCATTCACGGGACCTGCGGCGAAACGATGGAGAGTGCCACACAGTGCAAAGAAATAAATAGTTTGCTTAATACTCTCGTTGCTGCGCCCCTTTGCATGTCTCTGAGCGAGATTATGTCGGTTGACAACGACGAAATCTTTGAGCGGCAAAACGTGTTTGATGTGGCGGGGGATGTTGTGAAAGATATTTGCGGCATCATGCAGGAGGGTGAGAATCAAAAGGAGAATGGGAATGTCGTTATCGAGATACCTAGTATCAGTGAGCAAAATACACTGCCTTGGTGTGGTTTCCGTGTCGTACAAGAGCAAAACCGGCCAGATTTCACAATGATGAGATATTTGCGGCGTTGGAGGAGAACAGTGCAGAAATCTGAGATCAAACACTGTTACCAGGCCAAGATAAATGCCTAATTTAGTAAAGAGTGAGGTTTTGTTGACCTGCTTCCACAAGGGAATGCTTCGAGTAACATAATATTGCTTGTTTCCACGATTCATATTCTCTTAAGCGGGAACCACTGTAGTGTCTTTTTGAAAAGTACTTCTCCTTGATACGGCAGAGGGGAATATCATTATCAAAAGTGACGATCGGGCGATCCGTGTGAGCTGCTTTGCTGCTCTTCTTCGCACGATCACTTCCGACTGTCCGTCCTGTCCGCTTTCCACTCTGAGGACGTCTATCATTGAGATCCGGGTCCTTCGATGTTCCCTGATTGATGGGCACTGACGGCGAACGGTTCGTGTTATTCTCATAGAGCACAACGATTCTTTGAACGATACTGCTTTTCCCAAGACGTACTTGAGAAATTCTTTCCAATCCTTCTTCAACGGGCTTTGTAGAACGACAAAGCGATTGCGATACCACAGAATATTGTCGCGGGTCGCAGCAGTTCGCAAACATGCCATATATGAAGTTTAGAGCTCTTCTCTATCAGATGTTTTGATATTCTTCGGGCGAAAGAACGTTTTGTAATATGTGAATAGAGCTATGACTCGACTTATGGGATCTGACTCACTAACAAGAATGTGCACGAATGTTTTGACAAGCCAGTCCAGTTCTTCATTGGTGTAGGCTCAAGAGTCTCTTAATGTTGCTCTGCGACCTAGGAAAGAGCATTGTTGTCACGAAGGTATTCAGCAGTTTCCACTCCATCAATAGTGTCCAGTTCGGTCAAAGAGTTTAGTAAATCGAAATCGACGAAAGGCCAAAGCGCAGTTGACTCAAAGATGCTTGGTTGAGCCCTTTCATCATCCACACAGAGTGTTAAGGACAAGTGTTCTTGTATAAATGTGTGTATAGCCTTGTGCCAAAGTTGCCCCAATTCGGAGTGGCTTTACGGTAAGAACACTGGCGGTCCAACCCCGTTCTCTCCAATGTTTGTCATGCTGAGAGCATCGTCACTAATTACGCGCAGTGATCAGTATTGCCAGCACTCGGTATTGCCTGCGGTGTTCAGAGGGATGACTCATTTCTTTTTTAGGCTAGAAGACTACCATACTCTATGTACTCTGCATACGGCGTCGGTTACCGCTTGCCTGCGGCGCAACTACGGGCGTTAGGCTCGATGGTCTATTGTAGTATAACCGCAAAGAGAGACTAGATTTAAATTTGATTATCCACTATAGAGCCGAGGTCTACAGTACGACCGCAGACGCATATCCGTTTACCAAGAGTATACTAACGATTTGGATGGCTAACAGTATCACAGCACGGGACGACCCTCGCCGACTGTAATAGCACTACAGTACACTATGTGTTGTACTGCAGTATGATAGAATAACTTGTTCATTAAGTGCCAGACGAGGCTGATGGAGCAGGGGAAGTCGAAGAGGTGAAGGGTTGCATGTCAACGACCTTCCGACTAGGTTAACCCTCCAGCTTTTCCTAAAGCCTTCGCCGATCGGTGCAGATAGAAGGAGCCTAGCCGGGGTGCGTGGTACAATGGATATGATCTGGTATAGGATTTCGCCGTGTACCTGTGAGCCTTCGTCGATCTAATCCTGGATCCAATGCTATAACTGATCCCATCTTCGGTTAGTGACTGCAACCTTTCCTTACACTAGCTATACTGTAGATGTACTGTACTGCAGGACCACCGGCGGTACTTTACCCGCCGGGATGGCACCACCTCTCCCTTCGTAAACCAAGCATTACCCCGCGTCTCTGGGATCTTAGAGCTAGTACGACGAGTCTCCGGTACGTCTCCACGCCCAAGTGACCTCGTTTTAGTTTGCCTCCAGGCTGCTATTAAAGTCCATAACTGCCTTTTTCGCGCTTTTCTTCCCCTTTACTTTCCCTATCGGGTACCCCTATCTCCATCTCCTCCGTATATAACTTTCCGTTTTCTACCACCCACCACAGCACCTCCAGAGCATGCTGTTACAGATCTTTCGGCGTTGTTCTTTCATGCGACTGGTCTCCCAGGAGAGATTCGGCGCGAAGAACCCTAGTCTGTATCCCGATTCTTAACAGGGGATCGGCGGTACCACAGAGTGGACGTGCCGCACGTGAGCGAGCACGGACCACCTCCGCTCGCCAGCACTCGTACGTCACCCAGTGCCGCCACGCCATTCTGTGCCATAAATTCAATCACATACTCTTTAGTAAAACAGATCTGCAACAGTCTAGCTTGGTTTTGGCGCACATTGCACGGGCATACGTTTTGGCCATGAAAACGCACTTAGACTCGACCGCTTTATTTCTGTCTGAACGTATAACCAATATCCACGTACTCTTTCCACGCTGCGCCCTTTCTTCAGCCGTGGTGGTCTAGCAGCTGTCTCGGCCGCAGCATCTCACCGTCTGGAAGTAAAAACGCGATTCTTTAGATCCATCATTGGCCATCTTGTTGAAAAGCGCAAGCGTCAGAGTCGAATCGTGATGACTAAATAAGCTTGTGGGCTTTGTAACTCGTTTGTATCTGCGCAGTCCGAGCAGACGATGTGTTACAGTGCCAGGGATGCCGGTAAATTCCCACCTCTTTTATCCTCATCGGTATTTCTGAGGTAACTAAAAGGAAGTTTGAGTACCTCGACTTTTGTATTTACATTTTCTTCCGTAATTTCTCTTTCAAATAATTGTGCCGACGACCTGTTCATGATTACCTTTGCAACATCGAATTCTTCCTGAAAGTGTGCATTTATTGGGATAATGAATGCCTCAAACTGGGAATTCATTTGTTGTCTCCATTCCGAGAGGTCACTCCAAAGTAAAAATCTTTTTCCGCTCGGGGCTCAAAATTTGTTTTCGCGCCTTGGTGTAGAGATATGAAAATATGCTACTGCAGTAGACTTGCGAATGTTCCTAAATATTAGCTTGCCTCTGACCATTGCCACTTAGGGAGTCTTATCAGGAATAACATGCAGACATGTGCAGACGATTTCGTGAATATTTTGTGAGATTTTCTGCTTCAGTCCAAAGCTTTTAGGCGTGTGGTTAGATTCAGAAGATTGTTGGGAAATGAAATCCGGTAGAATCCCTTTCTCGGGAAACCAGATTCTGCGTTGAATGCTATTGAAATCCTTGGCATTATCAGATCAAATGTGCGCCAAGCGGAAACTCATTATGCGACAGAACTTGATGGGTTCAAGTCCTTTCACAGAGTAATTTGTAGAATTTGAGGTCTCATCCTAGGTTCTTAGAAGCTTGATCATGGCAAGGCCTTTACAGTCTCTGACAATAAGCATTGAGCGCCGGTATCTGGCAATTGAAGGCATTGCGTTTGGTCCGAAGAGAACTGAGTACATTAGTTGTAGTGATTTAGTCTCATCTGAGCTCGAAGATGAAGTTCGAGGAACATAAGGTGACATGGTTATCCGCCATGATTCGTGTTTTGAAAGGTTCCTCAATTGCATAAAAGCTACTTCTTTTGACGGTCGGCAGCGTCTTATGCATTGTTTTCAGCGAAACATGCCCCATTCAAGCACGCCAACCATCAAAAAACAATAGGGAACTTGGAGAGTAGAATTGTCCGGATTTGTGGTGGCCTCATACTATCCTTCCCGATGGTACCGAATTACTTTAACAAACATGTTGGACTCAGAGGGTGGTCAAACATTTGTCCGTATAGCGATCAACCGGATTGTCTTTTGTTAGGAATATCTATCTTCACGAGTCTTCCTATTGCCTAATCTATACGTTATAAAAGGATAATCTGCAGTATTTAATGAAAATATTCCTGACCAAAGCCACTACTGTGTGTGTCGATCTGGTAAAAAACGCAAAATCTCTACGAGCTACGAGAATCTTGTTACTCACGTGCAAATCGCTCATCCAGAAAGCGAAGAGCTCTTTTGATATGACGAGAAGGTCACAGAGGTCAGCACTAAACTGTTTTAATCAAGAACAAGTCTGTCAAATACTTATGATGGTTCCACCTAATCATCAAGTGTTTGCTTCTATTCAGCTTCATGGAAAAGAAAGGCATATTTGGTCATGTCAAGCACGATACCATTGCGCTCATGACGTTCATGAAATGGGGTCCCCCTCGAACTAGAGATTTTGAATAGAAGATTACTGAACTGCTGCCGGAAACTTTTGCGCTGGTCTTCGACGGCTGGTGGCAAATGCAACTCACTTTCCATCCATCATTGCCTCATTTCCGGCATAATACTCATACGGCTACGAGTTTCGCCTTCTTGCATTATTACTACTTGAATATGAGAGAAAGATCGGCTCAAAAGAACACACCAACTTCAGCGCCCACGTTCTCAGCATCTTTGGGAGAATACTGCACTGTGGTATGTTTCATCGGGGACAACTGCTCCACAAATATGGCCATCGCTGTCACCGTTTCCTTTCAACTGATTGGTTGTCCCCAGACTTCTCCTTGTCTGTCATCTACTGCCGATATATTTCACAATCATGGTTTTGAGAGAGCAACTGGTATGGCAATTCGAGAAGTCCTCAGCGTTCGCTGGCAAAGAAAGTGTTTCGGTTGGGGCCCTCGAGCTTCCGGGGCAAACGAAGCGTTCATTTGGAAATAATGCACTTTCTTTTTGCAGAACGTGCCGTTAAAAGGCAGAGGCGTAATTTCTCTATGGGTGAGAGAACTCATGATAACTTAGATTTTCTGCAACCTACGTCTTTTATCTGGGCACGTCTCTTTTGGGAAGCCAATCATGTTCTGAACAGCAGTGGAATGTATAAAGTTCCCACAAAACCTTGCGTCCCAGCTTCTTTTCATCTTAATTGAAATATGTGGACCCTAAGGAATATTTCCAAGCTGATCCACGGTCATCCCGAAAGATAATTAGGATAATTCGTAAAGCTCCCATTTCGTGGTAGAGCTGCTAAGGATTATCTATCTATTTTTGATCTCCTAAAATAATTTAAGATATATTTTGACGAGTGTGGGGTTGGACTCATGTCGTTTTTCTCGATGCCGTTTTGGTGGGCATCTGTGTCGAAGAACACCTTCCATAGTGCTTAGGGCATACAAATTACAGATAAAATATCACACACGAGACAGGGCACATAGAGGACCTTTGGCAGTAGAATTCTTCTTTGTCTACAGGTAATGTGCTCTGGCAGACAGTTGAGCCTTCGCTAAGAACAGGAGCGCGCTCTTCAAATTAATGAGGATATTTCGGCGACGTGTTGACCACCATCCAAGACAGCGACGTGGTGTGAGACATTCTGAAATAAATGAACAGCATAGTATCAGAGACACGAATGAGTACCCACCTACAACAGTTATAAAATGCAGAAACGATTGAAGGACTAAACATCAGTCTCCTCGTAAGCAGACTACAAGACCTCGAGAATGATCAAGCTTGCACCGGTCAGATCATATCGGACGCAGAGAATCGCTGCGCACCGCTTTGCAGATTACAACCAATGTTTAATAGCTCAACCGGTAACATCAAGAGCAATGATGAAACATACCATAAATCGGCTATGTTCCACATTTGTACGGAAGTCGAGATGCGCCAAGATCAAGAATTGAAGTTTGATTTACAAAACGAAGATACATTTCCACTCAGTAGTATGAGCGTAATTTCCACGGTCTGTAGCCTCAGGGGTCAGGAAAACGCCGATTGAGACTACATGTAATCCCGAAAGCAGCTCGTCCAGATCGCGGTTAGTTGAAACGAAAGCTGACCGTCGGTAAATCCGCCACAGGGACGGAAAACCCACCATGGTGAAGTCATAATAATTCAAATGAAGACTTGGGCCGGAACCAAGCCGCGTATTATTATGTATTCGTCCAGTAGAAGTTCGGTAGTTTTCGACCTAATCTCCAAAGAAAGTCAACGTACAATTGCTGCATATACTGAAGGGAATGGGTTTACATGTGCCGATATATCGGCACATGTAACCTATATATAGGTCTGACTTCGAAAAAATGGAAACGAATGAGGGTCCCAATGTACGGAGTAATGTTTTTAACCGTCAAGGCACTTATTGGATCACATTTTAACGTGTCAGTCACATCAGAGAGATTATTTCATTCCCCTGTGACAAGCTGCCCTAATGTTTCCCTCCACAAACTCCGTTATGTGCGACTACAGGAAGCGTTCTTTGCGTTGAACAGATTGAGACGGTGCTTAGAAGGATTAAGCGTGTCCTATCCAGAGTCACCGATCTCCTTAGATTCTAAAGCTCGACAGTATTGAAGTTGAAAGACACCTTTAGCAACCTGGTCTATCACAAAGTGCTTGCGAGTCGCAAACTTTTTAGCGTTACGCACACCTCAATCAACCTATGTGATTTCTCTTTCGTTTTCCTCCCGAATGATTCTCACTTCTTAGTGGCCGTGACCAAGTTCTTTCCAGAATTCGGCGAGTCGCAATATTGTCCGTACTCAGCTTGTTAGCGGTTAAACGTTTTACTTCAGTAGTCGAGAAAGTAACCAAATTTTGCTTCGAAGTACTCCACAATACTTTCGTATTATGGTCATAAGGAGACCTCCGATGAAAGTTTCGATCGTTATGGTGACTACTGCAGTCATCGTCACTGTGAATAACCAGTCTGCTCTTTGTTCTTTTAATACGCAACCCCATTTCACAACTTCTATTGTGATATCGCGGCAACTTCTTCATCGCTGCCGTATGTCGGCGCAGCAAGGACCCTTGCTTTGAGTAAAAAATAAGGTAGCAGATTATCGCAGTACAAGCAAAACCACATACGGGTCGTCGAATATCCTCATTGCTTGAGTTCACGTGGGGTCCGCGAACTATGGGTAGAAAACTGAATCAAATGTGCACATCAAAGGACACGGCCCTTGACACGCTAAGTTATAAACCATATCCGCATCTGCAAGCTAATTTTCAAAAACGATGATTCCGTCTTTTGTGAAAAGTACGTCACAATTTCAGCCCTAAAACCAAGCAATATAAGATAGAGCAACTGAGCAGTTGATAAAGGAAAGAGAATCTCTCACCTCTCTTCCCATATCTTCCATATCAAGTCATTTTTCATAAGCCCCATTTGATAAATAAATCCCTCCCGCGCTGTTCGGGCTCTCCCCGATGCTACCAATCGACACATCAATGATATCTTCAATCGTTTTGATGACTACTTCGCCAACGATGCCAAAAACGAATCATATTGCCGGATTTAGGACACTTCCAACAATGATGGAGGTTCGCAATCGATTAAGGCTATGAGCAACTTTGATTCAACTCAATTTCTCGAGACGAGGCTTAGGATAGCAGATTGCTTATCAAAAACTGATATGTTGGCAGACGTGAACAGACACAGTACATGGCCGAGGACGTGCTATTTTAGGATACTTACTGTACTGAAGCATAGTCAACAATGGAAATTTACAGCCCGTATATTTTCTGTGAAAAGTTCCACATTCGAAAGTGTTGCCACTGGATTTCTGCACATGATATCGGAATTTATGTATGACGCATGCATGGTTTGTGTGGAAGAGAAATAGACAATAAAAAAGTGTCGTCTTGTAGACGGGAAAATTCCTAATTATAAATGCACAAGACATGTTGTTGGCGTTACATTATAGCAGAGCAACCATCCGCGTGGAAACGCGGCTGAGAGTAAACTTTACTTCTCCAGTAAGAAAAAGCCGTGTATATAAAGTAGAATTGTCCGTACTGCCATTTGGTCTTGCTATTCGAGGTACAGAGCGTTATCCAGGCTCCCTGTCAGACCTGGACATATTCGCCGAATCACACCCTTTTCATGAACAGGAATCTATAAAGGGGCGAGAGATTTACAGTACGGGGATGAAGGACTGTTGGGTGAATTTTAGGATGAATACTGGGCCCTACTAGAGTACAAATGGATATCAAGGTACAGCAGGAGATCTACATGTGGTGCACCCGGAGCGCACTCCATCACGTGAGATGCTCGCAGTAGAAGAAGTGGACTAGAATCGACACTTATCTGCAGAACGTGTCATAATACAACACTATGTTTGTCAAATGCGCAGTTTATGGACAGTAATTTGTCAAAAGGGGCGCTAGGAAGAGGGTTTGTAAGGACACTTGTTCAATTTGCGCCTGGCCGTAACTAATGTCAGTATAAGGGCCATTCGAATTCCCTTTTGAGAACAATCAGCATAGTACTCGTATACGTAATCTCCTGCAGGTGAAATCTGTAGCATAAACACCCCCAGCGATAGGGGTGTATGCACAGTTCGACCGAGACCCTTGTCGATCGGGAAGACGGGGGTGAAGCGGGACGCCAGCTAACGGCACCGGGCAGCGGGCCCGGGTAGCGTGGTAGAGCGGGAACGGGGAGGACGCCGGTACGCGCGAGCGGTTCGACGCCTCGACGCCCCGGCGCGGTACTGGGTAACGATCCAGTACCGACGGGCGGATGCGGAGCCGGCTTGTGGGCGTACCGCGCGCGTCCTCAACCCGCGCTCGGTGCCGCTCTAAGGTAATTAGCGAGTGTTACCTTAGAATAAGCGGGAAGTCGGACCTTGACGGTCGGTGGGTGACAAGTCCGTGCTTGTCCTCCTCCCCCGCCGCCGGTCCGCTCCATATTTAATGTACATAATAACCTATCATAATAGTACAGTACCGATGTGCTGTAGCGACGTACTGTAGCGGTCGGTCGACACTGTAATACTGTCAGCCATCGGGGCTGACAGTACACGTGTGCGCGCGCTCTTCGTTCCGCGCGTACACGTGTACACGTGCGCACCCTTGTACTTGGGGGTACACGTGGTGGTACTGTAGAGCATCGAGCCCTACAGTAACCGATCCGATTCTGAGTTGATCTAATCTAAAATAAAGCCCCAGGGGGGGTTATACTACAAAATCAACTACGCTGGTGCGGAAAAGGTGCCGTTTACAGGATGAAGGCAAGCCAAACCACCGTGATTGCATGTCGAGTGGCACGTGTCGTACGCTGTTTGATGACTTTGCCAGTGACTAGGGAGCCCTTTGCTGCGCGTCTTTTTTGTTCTACGTGGTAGCCATTCTTGGGTACTGTAAACCATATGCGTCTTTGTGTCATTGATTTTATTCAATAAATCCCGAAAAAGGCCTGCCATGCGCATTGTATGGTGAATTGAAAGTTTACATTGTACATGGGAATTTGGTACACTCTAACTAGATTTCTACCAGACAAGTGCGTCTGCAGTGTGGTAGAAATGTTTTTATCTGTTTTGTTCTGATATCCTTCTACATACATCTTTCGAGGAGAAGTATTGCTTTGTACTGCCCAGTCTTTCCATCATCGTAGAGTTGTGTTTTCAAAACTAATAGTATTTGTAGCTTTCTTATCTGCATGTTTTCACCCGGGTGAAACGGCCGGGTGACCGGACGGCCGTCCGGTCCAGGTTTTATGCTTGCTCAGTGACTTCATTGCGGCACTCCACTAATCTGAATCACTCTATGACCGTGATTCTTTGATGCTGTATCTTTCAAATATATGCTCATTAGTTCCAGGGTTTACAGGACCCGATTTCCAAAAGCCACTATGTTTTAGAATCCTCTCTGCTTAAGGCCTCGTATCATCCTCATCATTGTCTTCAGTAAGCAAGATGCGCGAGTCGTGTAGTGCAATATGTAATAGAACGGATCCTTCTGGGTCGGTATTAGTCCGATGCGGGAGCCGTGGTCACGGTAGCGGTAGATTACAACACTACCCGTCTCTCTTGAGGGTGGCGGGTATGAAACCCGAAAACGGGCGAATAGAACTACAACCACAGAAGGGGAGAGATCTCACACGACGTACGATTCCCCCAGGGAGTAGGCGGTACAAAGTGGGGAACGGACGTTTAGAAGCTGTAAGGGACAACCCACGCGGGACACTCTGTCGCTCCCTCCAAGAGTTTCTGGCTGGGTTGAGGCTAAAGAAGTCGCTTCCCTCCCTTTTACTGTGGGGGCGTACTGCCTCGGTCCCTAAGTGTTCCGACCACCGGCGGTTGGGAAGTACTGTAGTGATCCAATTCCATTTCGGATCACTACATGGGAGTACCTCTACTGGAAGCCGCTGGGGAGCAGCTTGTAAAGCGTCTAGTGGCTGCGCTCGTCCCACTTGTGATCGCGGCAGGACGCGTACCACGTGTGCAAGCTTGGGGCACCCCCGGCTTACAACTTCTTTCACACTAGTTTGTACGTCTCTACAGTAGTTCCTCCTAGTCTACTGTACCTATCGTGCCGTAATTCGCTCAGCGGTGCACGTGGTTGCGCAGGGCCACCTTTACTATTGGAAATACTTGCACGACGTGTACTAGTTCCGTTATCCACCGGTTCTACTGTATTGTTCTCTCGCCTATGCACGATCACCATTCCGGTCTTCTTGTTATTACCGACGGCGGCCGCACCCGTTCTCCCACGAAATGTCGGTCTCTGCGGTATTATTTCTTGTGGCCGACTTATACCTCAAGGCTTCTTTTTCATCAGTAAAGGGTGTGGGTCCCCGAAAACATCGATGTCGTGCTGATCTTGATGTGCCTCTTTCTCTTTCTCTTCACATGGGTCGTAGTCACTCTAACCCACTTCTTACACGCGTAATCGTACCAGTGAAATATCACGTCATCAGAGACGACATCAGTACCCGTGCTTCTTAGAAAAGCGATGTAGTGACCACTGCCCATGCAAAACATAAGCATCCAATTCTCCTTCTTGCTATCAAGTTTGAAGGGCTGCTTTTAGCGGACATATACTCATGCAGCACACCCAAAAACGTTCATGTGGTCCATTCATGCCTTGGCCTTTCACATTCTCATAAGATGGCCTGTAACGACGCCTCTGACAGAGGCATATGCTTCCGATACTATTGGTAGATGCGACTGGTTCGTGCTCGAACTGATTTGGGAGCCCGGCGTGTCTCAGTATTGATCTGCGTGCTGCAATTGGATTCCTATCTCTGCGCTTGAGGGTATCATTCTGGTCCGGGGCCTAGGTCTGAGAGTGGCACTTTTCGATGACTTGACTCCAGCACTAGCCCTCTGGAGCTGCATACTTTTCACTGTTTTCGAAATACAATAGTTTGACGGCAGGCATGCTGCCTTTCAGATCACGCTTGGAACCCTTGGAAGGTCTGCATGAATTCACTTTCCCGCCTGATGGGCACATGTCTGACAAACTCTGAATGTCTGATAATGAAAGACTCGTAATACATCGACCCAGCGAGGATTTCAAAAGGCACTGGTTTGAACATATCACTATGTAAGATGTGCCCGATAGTAGTCAGACGATAGGAGTTGTTGAATTTTCCCATCTTTCAGGTCTGACATCATTTTGACACAGCTCCCGAATAAGCTTTCACCTTAAGACAATTTGACCAACGCTAATTCCGTCCACGAGATCCCAAATGGTAGGTTCTTTGGTTTATCTTACGTTTACGTCACTAAGTCCGTTGTCGTTCCGGCTGGGAGTTGGCGATCCGTGGTTTGGCCAGATTTACTTTCAGTAAGTTTGGTCTACCCGCTTATTATACAGTCTACATGAGCTATCTGCTGCACAGTCACCAATACCTCTCCTCTGATAATCGAGTAAGAGATAATATGCATTTTGAAGATTGAATGGATATAAATTTTGCATTTCAGAAGACGTTGCATTCAGAGTGACACTCTTCACAATCTCCTTGTGAACAGTTCTCCGGACTCTACTCAACGTAGTGCCATGTTGTGATTCTCATCAAAGTCCGAGGAGTCACAACTAAACGGTGCAGAAAGGCCGGGCAGCCCTGCTCATTGTATCCTCTCCAGACTTTCAACCATTTTAGCAGTAGATTCATTGACGATTTCTTCGTTCTATAATCATGAACCTGTTCTCCATCACAGAAAATTCATTATTTCCGAGGCCCACGTACACTACACAACTATCATCTCTGCCTAACGCTGAGCCCAGATGTAGGTCCTTCTCGAGCTCTACAACAAACAGCAGATTCCTTCGTTCTGTACTTCAACAGTGCGAATTTTCACCACAGCTAAATCTCCCTGTGACGTCCATATCACTGCATGAATTTCAAGTCACGCCCTTGTCATTCCAGATTACAATGCTGCGTTACATATTCTTCACATCCAATAGAAGGGCAATTTCTTTAGCAATGTAATCGCTTGAGGAAGAGTCCATGATGAGCTGGTATGCTTTTTCTCGGAGCCATTTATTGGCAATGATTTCGCATGCCATTTTCACTGTTCTTCGAAATTAAAAGATCTGTACTATTTTCCTCGCTCCTCGATTCCAAATCTTCTCCAGAACAATATCTTCTAGTAGAACAAAACCAGGTGATATGTTCCACTTCATAGAATTTGAAGCAACCCCCCGTTTCCATCTTTGCGACGAAACTACAATACTCAAACTTTGTCGTAGCCGGTTTGCTCATTCTATAATTCTTAACTGGAAGCGAGTGTGCTCCGCCACGATCCCTTCTGTGAGACTCCCATTTTTGTTCTTCGTATTCATGCAGAACTCTTGCAGATACTGTATCCCAGGTCACTTTCGACGAATTTGGTTGGGTACGCGTCGGAGCGGATGGACCCGCTCGACGCTATTAGACCTGTTATGATTGACTACTTCCTGAAACCAAAGCATAGTGCTGCAGCACAGTGCATAAGCGTAGAACACATACGCCTCATGTCTTAAGAGAATATATGAGTGTTTCGCTTGGTGTAAAAGGTGGTTCATTGTAGGAAGCCTGAATTACAAGTATAAAATGATGTAGATTAGGGCAGTGGTTTTGCGACTGATGGAGCGCTTCCAATAACTCGTCGAGCAGTCTGAAACCCGTATTTCGCACTTCCACGGAAGGTAACTCTTGGCGAAAATTTGCAGTCGTCTATCAAATGGTTACAGTAGGCAGTGATTTTGTGCGTTGGCATTTGAAATTTTGAAATTCGTACCTGAAATGCGACACCAACTATGCCAGTAGACACATTTCCACCAGCGGTATGCGGTCAAGTGATTTACTCGCATCATACGACACGGCGCGCTCTGCAGGGCTCTGTGGGGGCGGTCCCGCTGGTCCTGGGCCACCCAATCGCCCCGACTGGACGACGGCGGCACACAACGCCACGGAATTCCCAGACCCTGCACTCCATCGCTCTCCCGCATCGACACCGCCCGCGGCGCTTCACCCGCATCGCCCCCTCCCCGCATTGCCTCAGCGCCTGACTGCTCCCGCCCAAGCTTCTCCCACACCGCCCTCACCATGCATTCCCCCGGCGCCTCCCCGCATCTCCCTTCATTGCCTCAAACGCCTCCCCACTCCCGACCACCTCGCTTTGCCTCACCCCCGCATCGCTCTCCATTGCGTGAGGCCTCTATAGCCTCTCCACGCTCCGGGTCGCTCTGTCCCCGATTTGCCTCAGCTCCTCGCTCTAGGTCCCCTTCTCATTCTACCCCGCCTGTTCGCATGCCTGCTTCACCGGCGTCCCCTTATTCTTCGCCTTCGCCACCAGCGCTCACCGCCTTGACCCCCACCGCGCGCACCTCGGCGCACAGATTTGACAGCTGATCTGCGGCTGTTGGCGCGCCTCCTCCACGGTAGCCGTGGATGGCTTGTGAAGGCGACGTCTTCTCAAGTAAGGGAACAGATCGTTGAGGGTACGTGTGGGAGGCCAGTGACATACAAGAGCCAAGATGTGGACTTGGGGGAACCAGTGAATTAGTCTACCATGGATTTGAAGGTTTAAAGGGTCGCTTTATTTTGGCTAAGGCTGGAACAGAGTGTTCGCTTTGGACCAAGTGGTCGGAGTTTTTCGCATGTTTGCATCCTGCTCGATGTCCTGTCTGTAGTTTTTCATAGTCCGAAGGACTGTGCCGTTAATGTACAACAGCTGGCGGCTTCCACTTGTTAAGCTTGACAATTTCCTTACATGTTCTATCATCCAGGAGAGGTTATCGATTGACTCCTGTGCGGCTTCCCCGGCATTGTTCAAAACAGATTCTCTCGAGTCCTGGAAGAAAACCTGGCTGATAAAATTGGATCCTGATGCCGCTTCGATCTGCGGAGAAGCGACAGTCGAGAGCCCATCATTGGCCTTCCGTCGCTTTGAATGAGTGAGTGGTCCTTCGAACAGGGGAACTAATCTGTTTTCGTCTCTCCGTGACTTAATGAAAGGCGGCTGACGACCCCTAATCAATTCACGATACAACGGCAATTCCATGCCTTGAACAAGATGTTTGCACAATAGAAACGGGTTTTGTAAGTATGCAGGGCATGAACAAGTCCATTTAACCTTATCCACATTGTAAATCCCTTTTACGGGAGTTGATGTTGCCTTTTTCCATTCCTGCACAAACGCCCGCCACCAGCTTGGTTTCTTTCGTCCATTCATCATCAATTGGTAGTCTGAGTTAAACTTGGTCATAAGCTTCGTCTCTATGACGTACAGTAGTAAATCTGGTCTTGGCCGGTTGTATGGCAAAAGATAAAGGCGCTTTAAAACTGAGAAATGCGACTCGCACATCATTGTCGTTTTGGTGAGGGGGATGCATGACGCAAGTCGCCTTCCCCAGCAATAAAACATATTGCCGTCGTACCAATTCTTGATCAAGTACGCTTTAAGCGTCTCCTCACCCTCTGGAGAAAAAAAGAGATCTATTTCTTCCCGTGCTTGCTGTTCAGAGAAAACTGTAGAGAATTCAGGGTCGAAAAAAGGATGGCGGTTAAACTGGAAACTGATCAACTCAAGTAACTTTGTCTCTCGCTCCTGGGAGATTTTAGTCTTCTTATCTCTGCGTAGACCTCCAATCTTCTGCTTGATGGCTCTTTTAAGATGCCAGAGGCACAAAGACGAGTCTATTTTATACACCCGTTTGATGGCATCCAGTTGACCAGAATCCTTATCTGAAAAGAAGAAGGTAGGTCGAAACGCCACCAACGAGTCGAACAATCCTCGGAGACATTCATATATTGTGTCCTTTCTCCGCACGCTTTCTGACGAGGAAACACTGCCGGACTCAATAAAAAAGTAAGCAAGCGGAAAGCCAGCACCCAGCACTGCCCCGATCACAACAAAAAGTTCCCATGATGATGAATTAGTCTTGTACGTAGAATCAATAAATCCTTCAACTATATTGTGTTCTTGACAGAGCATATCTGCCATGCTGGTTTTAACACCGACAGCAAACGGCGAGCTTTGGTGAAAGAAAACATCGAACGTCTTGCTCTCTTGAGCATACAGTAACACAGATTCTTTAGGGTCGACAGCCTTTCGAAATTGCAATGTCATTTGGTCCAACCACAGTTGGTACACCTCAGGGTACTAAATAAGCACATGTCCAGACGCCCGCAAGTTGGAGCAAATAAGAAACGGAGTACTACCCTGCCGTGCGTGCTGTAAAACAAATTGCTTCTCCTGTTCAGATAATACATGCTTGTTCTGGGCCCTTTCGCGCAGCAAAGTATGCTTCACCGTAAGGTTGAGAGTTAAACCTCGGTCATACGAAATAGACAACCTGCCACCACAGTCATGTAATCTTGAACTTATCATGCACCGTTTGGCCTCCGCATTATGGCTTCTCTGACTACATATATAGGCATGTGTCTTCACACCTTTCTTGTGCGAAACATATCGGAACCCTTCAACGTTTTCAACGACAGATTTAACTTTTGTTATAAACTCTAAGCGGTTATCCGGGTGCACAGGCTGATCGCTTGCATAACAGCATTCGATAGGATACTGCAGCTCCGTCGATGACTTTAAATTACGCCCCTGCTCCCTTGCAATAAACGCTTGCATGTCTGCAACAAATGGAAGCCAACCCATGAAGTAGATTTTTTCGGGAACAAGGTCCATGGGGTCTTCTCTTCGACAGGTATTACAACTCGTTCGCGGCTCTCCTTTGGTGCTTAAAAACCTAGGCATCTCACGGTATGATTTACATCTGTGACATTTCATTAGACAAAGAGCCCTTAGGTTGTCCAGGGAAGTTTCCTCTTCGCTCTCATGAAGAGCAGTAACTACTGCTAAGAAAACGTTTGCATCGATGATGATATCAGCACACGAATCTACACTGAATATTACCCGTAGTATAGCCTCGAACTCGGCAGATTGCACGACGACCAATTCACAAAGCGCTTCAGAGACGTCATCTGGGCTGGGAAACGTTGCTTCGAAGCACTGGTGAAAGAAAAGCTTCGCAGACCACCAGTGCATCTTGGCACTCTGCTGTGAGTTTAACTTCCCCATCCGGAAACAACTTGCTTGCAGCAGCTCGACGAGAGGAAGGTAAAGCAGCGAGAACCCCCCTCTGCAATGCGGGACGGAAGGGTGAAATGACCACCGAGAGTGGGGAGGCGCTGGCGGTTTTGGCAATGGAGCGTGTAGAGAGATGGGGAGGCGAGGGGGCCCAGCAACTCGGCCGGGTGTGAGGCGATGTGCAGGTCGATTCAGGCTGCGGGGTGAAGGGGTGACGGGCAAAGCGGCAAAGCGAGGTGGCCGGGAGTCGGGCACTTGAGGCAATGCGAGGAGGCGCCGGGGGAATGAAGGGGGCGGTGCGGGCGAAGCGATGCGGGGAACAGTCAGCTGAGGCGATGCGGGGTGAAGCGTCGCGGGCGGTGTCGATGCGGGAGAGCGATGCACTGATGCAGGGTCTGGTAATTCCGTGGCGTTGTGTGCCGCCGTCGTCCAGTCGGAGCGATTGGGCGGCCCAGGACCAGCGGGAGCGCCCCCACAGAGCCCCGCAGAGCGCGCCGTGTCGTATGATGCGAGTAAATCACTTGACCGCATACTGCTGGTGGAAATGTGTCTACTAACTATGCCAAACACCTAGATTCACATACAGCCTTGCAAGTAGAAATCATTTCTCAGCTGCATCTTACAATTACGTCTCATATGCTCTGTACACAACTGTGGTGAGAGACGGAGATGATTTACGTTTACAGAACTTGCGTACGGATTGATTTCAGATCGAGACCACGTGTACTGCTGTTCGTATGTTCATGTAACTTTCACGCATATTTGGATGTAAATGTGAAATTACCACATATGTGGTCAAGCGCACATGCCAATGTTAAAGGGACAAATTTCATTCAAATTAGGGGTTGTTTTCAACCCAATTACTTGAAGGAATGTTACGAGATTTTCATATTGGATAATGTTATGCATTTCACCGTACCCAATAAGCCTGCAGCTACAAATAGGAGCAGTTTGCGGCAAATGCGGGATAAATGTCATGTATTTGAACGAATCGCATTATATGGGCACTAAATCGTAAATTTTAAACATGCCAGAAATGCAACTTAGCGTATGGTTACATCTCCGTTCTCAATATTAGCCTGTTTCAATTGTTCTGTTTTAAATGTGTGTATCTGCATTCACAATTACTTCGTTTCCGCATTCCTTGCTTAGAAGTAGTACGGACGTTGATGGGGTGGTGTCACAGCGTGCTTCACACTTACTATGTCCAGCTGTAAGATTAGAGGAGTTTTCAAACATGAAGGGTACATGACCAAGGAATTTGTAGAGTGATATTCGTTATAGTACAAACTATATCTTTATTGACATATTTACGTGCATAAAATTATAATTCTTGAGCAAGATTGGGAAGTTTGAACTTTCACGAAGTTGATTTCTCATTCATGAAATGTCGAAACAAACCCTTAGCTGCGTAATCTGCCGTGAAGATGTTTTAGATGGTATCTGTTCTTCTTTTTGTAGTATTGGAACTCCAAGCAAAGGATGATTTACAAGAATTAGTGAGTTAATATGCGCATATCTATCTTTGGGATCAAATACGCGGATTCACAGTTGAACAGAATGGGTTTTTATCGCACAGAGGTCTTTTTTGGAAAACTTGATATGCAAGGCAGGTACAGCCATATGAAACCTAAAGCATGAAAGAATATGAACAATACCCAAATTAAAACTTGTCCTTCGACTTTTGAAATTAGTACAGACAATTGCATTATGTGATTTAGTGCTCTTGGAATTAGTCCAAATGTTGTTACGACAGCTTTGATGTGATGTGGGGATATTGCCAAATAAAAACTGTTATTCGGGCAAATAACGAAAAAAAGACTCCAGTAATCCTGTTTGAATTCAGAGATATACCGAAAGTGTTTAAAGGTGACAGTTACTAACTGAGATGAGAATGAGAAACTTCACTCTAACAATAGATATGTGTGGTCTTTAAAAGTAGTGAGGACCTCTTTACAGATAATTTATGAAGAGAATCGCAGTTACTAACAAATTTAGTTCTATGGAATTGAAGACAAATAAATAAGTACGAAGCCGAACAAACGTTTTTGTCTTCCTGTATTTAGAAAATACTTTGACTCTGTAATGTCGTTTGGTTGCACCACCATTAAGTTTCGGTGGCATCTGTATGAAAGTGATGTTTTCGTAGCGAAAGAGTATTAATTTGCGTGAGATGTTGAACGGCAAATTTGCTCAAATAGCTTGAATGACTTTGAGCAAGGTGTTAAACTTCTTTTTCTTGTTGCAATAGTTCGAAGCCTTTGCTAATCTCATTGAATAGGACCAAGAGGCTTTCTTGGCACCAATGAACAGCGCTGCGACTCTCTGCCATCCAGAAGTGAACGTATACCGGGAGCTCACATGCTGGGGTTCCGCAGCGCAATGCATTATAGGCACATAATTATCAGCAGTACATACGCGACGAGCTCGCTCAATTGACGTTGAGCAAGGCGCATGGCGTGAGACGAACTTCGGACATGCATGTCTTATTCCGTATCCCAATTATGTTTGCCTCGTCCTGGGGGGTCTGTTGCCAAAACGACATGTGTTGGTGAAAGGGGATGGAAGGTTTCAATAGCGCAGCGATGTGCTTTCAGTCCTTTTGCTGCTGCTCTCGCATACATAACGCCATCAGGAGGACACGTGTGACCAAAGAAAGCACAAAGGTCCTGAACTGTATGTACGTATTGTGGTTTAGAACAAGTCCTGAACTGTAATTTCCGAAGTGCTAATTACAGCGCATGGATGCTGATTCCGTTAGCGTTGGTGGCAAAAGCCTTCCACATAATTTTAGAGTCGACAGTGCTCCACAAACGGCCCCACAAGCGACTTTGTAAGCCGCTTGCAGTACCCTTGGGTACAGTCATTATCTACAGTGCATATCCTAGGTGGTGTGTGGGAGAGCAGTTTTTGAAGCTGCAGCAGGCTTGAAGGTTTGTAGCCTCAGGCCAATGATGATGCAAACATTCCTAACCTACGAGAATTCCTCGCTATTGGTTTATTTGTTTTTGGGCACTGTGATTGGTTCCTGCTGATCTCAGATTCCGTATAAATTAAGCACTTTGATCACCACGACGCTCTTACACATAATTCGGTGTTGAACTCATCTTCGCCCACTTTGTCGCCCAGATACACATGCCCCACAACTTTTGCTTCTGAAAAACGCTAATCAACAAACGCGGATAGGGGCGATAGCCGGTTCGTTGCTGCTATCAAATGCCTACAGCAAAAACGAGCGCTTCAGGAGGGCGGAAAGGCGTTGAGGCGTACAGGCTAGTTCCGAGCGGGGACGAGACACCTAGGGCTTGCTGACAAGGACGAGCATTGCATCTTGGCGGGTAGCGAGGGGTAGACTGCACTAAACCCAATATTTTCTTATTGGACAAAGGCCTGCTTTTTCCGTCGCGTGCCGCTGGTAGAGGCAATAATCCACGATGGCACAACCCCCGTCGAAACGATTGTCCGTACGCGCTTCTTTTTCTTGCCTATCCTTTTCATAATTCAACTCAGGCTAACCCCCATCTTCTATATCCGCCATTCTCACACCTTCCTGTGGGCTTTTCTTTGTCTCTCCGTTGTTCTTCGGCCTTTGCACATCGGTAAGTATCCTCCATTATGACATTCCCGTATTCAGGGACCTTCTTCACGGATCTCACAAGACCACAGCACGAGCTGGCGAGATCTCAAGCCTTGCATGTATCACACAAGAGGGAGACCATGAAGTGGGCTGTCGACAAAACAATCCTTCGTTAGATGAACATGTGGCACTGTTCAACTCCCGGTAACGGCCATGTGCATTTCATCACAGCTATCATATGTGAATGCTCTAATACTTTTGTCGACATTGTGCTCAACTACGACAGGAGTTTCACTCGTATCAGCTTTATCGTCGCAGTATCATAGGGCCATGACTGGCATGTCGCAATGAGCGGCAGAGCCATGCGCTCTAATGCCACGCACTTCGCCTCCTATACCCCTCGGAGGTCTTTCGAAAGAAGGTATAGTCGTCCCAGCTAACAGGTATCCATGACACGCCCTACAACTTTCCTTTCGTCGTCCCCCATCACTTCACATTAAATACCGCTGCCCTGCTAGAGAACAGACCATACACATGTGCCTATTACCTAAAGGGAATGAAGAGGGCGGGAATTTAAATGTATGTACACTGCTTACGACAGGTCTTTCCAGAGTAGTCGTTGGGTGAAAGTGGGTGGTGAGCACAAAAAGGCATTGGAAGCGGAATTTAATATGGATTGTGAGAGAGGAATTCTAAAAAGTTCTAAAATGACGAGATTGAGTCACTGAGATGGCGACATGGCGCAAAATAGTTCTCCTTTGTATTAGGAATGCTGTACTTTAAGACAAAGAAAGCATATACGCAACGTCCGGAGGTCTCGAATAACGACTCCAGTTAAAGATGATTTTATGGCTTAAGCGCCTCAAAAAGAACAACAAAAAAGTTGCCACGGAAGCAATATCGAGTATCGATCTCGAAACGGACAATGCTGAGACACAGTGCCGTGAGTTAGTCTGCTGGATGGCATGTGCTTGCCCTTCGCTTCTGACACATCAAGCAGCCCTGTCTGTAACGAAGTGGGAGAACGATAACAGAAAAACACATCGATACTGTAATCGAATTATCTGCCGATTGTGGCGTCCGTCAAACCGATGGTAACATATATTTCTGAGGACATGAGTGCGCGAGTACGCGGCGTGGATCGTTTTATTTTACTTGCAGGTCCTTGGTTTTCATCTCGGATCGTTGTATCGGACACGCTGCGAGTAGAAAACGTTCGAGATATTGAAGTTCCTGTTTTCCACAGCTCTTTTCTGGCTTGGGCTGTTCTCTGTTTTCAACAGTAAACTTTGTTATAATGTCGAGGTTGATTAAAACCCCCATAGAGCTGTGTTATACCCTTCCTTGGCAGCTCCAATTCAAGAATACAGAAGCCATGAACCCCAAATAGTATCAATTGTATCATGTCGACAAGAACAATGATCTCCTTCGAATGCGTATTTGCTGGCTTCTGAACTGCAAATGAAGCACAAAGTTTCACGAAGGGACTGCATTGTTGTCAACCAGAAAAACTCGGTATGAAAATCTCATTTCGGCCACAAGTCAATAGCTGGACCATGCAAATTCCAAAATACTTCCACAGGCAGTCCACAGGAGGCGACGACGGGCAGTTCAACATAACTCGCATGGTACTGGAGGTCTTGCTGCGGATTTTCTTCTCTGATTGTAATTGGACATGGAGAGGTATCCTCCACGCCATTAAAACCGAGGAGCTGAGGGCAAGAACGTTCTTTTGGTTATATTCAAGTCTTCATTATGGGTTCCATTCTACGACAAGCCCAGTACTACTGCAAATGCCTTCTATGCAAAAACTGAATATAACTGGAAGCCGCCCTCCATTACCCCCTTTGGCTTGAAGACAATCGAGTGGCGCCGGAACGTGTTCTGGTGATAGAGCTCATTCGCAAATAAAAAAGGCGTCAGAACACACGTAAAAGACGCAATAACGCCTTGTGCCGTTGCGTCCCGCCGGTGCCCTTGAGTTTCAATTGTGTGTATCGGCTCGAGCGGTGCCGAATGCGATGGACATGTCAATTTTCATCCGGGTTGAGCCCAAATCCAAAGTTTTTAACCACGCTCAGATGATCCCTCTCATACAACTGCAGCCACGAGTCCAGGGCCTCATACTTGCCGTCCAGAGCAATAGAAAAGCCGGGCTTGAAGTACTGGCGGACGTGTTTTTTGCCGGACCCGTCCTTCAAGCTCTCGCCGTAAGGGTCTGTGTAGAACACGCCAGGCGGTGACCGGCTGGCCGGACGCGTGTCCCCGAGTTGGGCGGTGCAATACTGGTGCCCAATCGTAAAGTGCCGGACGGTGAGCACGCGTCTCTGGGCGGTGGAGCGCACAAAGCGCCCATCCTCATAATGGCCTAACGGAACCCGGACGCCCAGCTCGCGCATAGACTTGACCGCAGTAGACGGCGTGGCGATGTCAAACGTAATTCCGCCACCTCCGTAGAGCCCGCCGCCGCCCGTACACAGCGGCTGCGTAGTCCACTCTTCGTAGCGCCCGAGCAGCAGTTTTTTGCCATTCTGAAACGAAAGCCGCTTGTCTAGATTGTCGACATCGATCACGTTGACGGTCCTTCTCCGTGGAGACAGGTTTTGGTCGTACTGCCTATCTCTGAGACTACGGTCACTCTCCGACAACGGCAGAAACCCAGCGGGCCGCGCCTTTGCCGCCAGAAACCCGAAGTCGCCCTTGTGGGTGATGTCTACCAAAAGCTCGCGCGACGTCGCGTTGACTATTGCGAGCGCGATGGTATGCCGCGGCTCGTTGACGCGGCGCAGTTTGGACGTCTGCACGTGGACGCTATAGTAAACAAAGACATCGCGGAACCTAAACACCACACTCTTAAAGCCCTGATTGGACTCCTTCTCGCGGCCGTTCTTCCACGCAGTATACCCGTACCGCGGGCGATACCCCATGAGCTGCGGAGCAGCCGAGCCGTGGTCGTGGTCGTAGGCGCTGGGGCAGCAGCAACGCGGGCGGGCCGGTGGGGCAGGGGCATGTGTCAGCGAATCGCGTTTTGCAATTGTAGAGCGGGCGGACGTTAGAAACTCACCAGAAATAGCACGGGTCCCACATGGGGTGCCACGTTTGCCACGTCTTCCCGCGTGTATCGGCATCGTCCGAGTGCTCGTTCTCTGCAAGCCAGAGGTCGTGCAGCGGCTGCGGGCATTGCTTGTTCGGTGCAATGGGCGGGACGCCCGGGGGGGCGTGCGGGGGGCTCGACGGCGTTCCGTCGGCCTCGGCGAGCAGGGCGAGGAAGTCGCCCTTCGGGCGCACGCCGCGTGCGTGCGCGCGGATCCAGGCGTGGTGCGGCAGGTGGGCGACGTCCGCAAAGCGGCGCGAGAAGACGGCGGCGCGCGAGGGCATGAAGCGCGAGGCGTTGTGGTGCACGCCGTAGGGGAGGGTAAGGGCCCCGTCAGCCAGAAAGACAAAGTCCTCGAAGCGCCAGGCGGGGAGCGTGGGGCGCGGCGAGGTGGCAGAGTAGTACGGGAGCAGCATGTACACAAGGGCAGGGCGGTGCAGGTGCAGCGAGACGTAGCGCGACGTGCGGGCCGTACCTTTAGTTGCCCAGAACATGTCCAGGGAGAAGTATTTACGGGAAGATGAGTTTGAGAAGGGGGCGAAGCGTTGCGCGGTGTGGCGAGGGTGGTAGAGTGACTGGTAGGCTGGGGAGGGGCTGAAGTGCCAGGAG